>NC_134835.1:12187856-12480662 GCF_004210375.1 Tachypleus tridentatus | reverse complement strand
AAACAACTAACTGTATAGTTTACACTACTTCAAAACAATTAACTGTATAGTTTACACTACCTCGAGAGAACTACCTGTATAGTTCACACTACCTAAAAACAACTAACTGTATAGTTTACACTACCTGGAAACAACTAACTGTATAGTTAACACTACCTGGAAACAACTAACTGTATAGTTTACAGTACTTGGAAACAACTAACTGTATAGTTTACACTACCTGGAAACAACTAACTGTATAGTTTACACTACCTGGAAACAACTAACTGTATAGTTTACACTACCTGGAAACAACTAACTGTATAGTTTACACTACCTGGAAACAAGTAACTGTATAGTTTACACTACCTGGAAACTGTAACTACCTGGAAACAACTAACTATATAGTTTACACTACCTGGAAACAACTAACTGTATAGTTTACACTACCTGGAAACAACTAACTGTATAGTTTACACTACCTGGAAACAACTAACTATATAGTTTACACTACCTGGAAACAACTAACTATATAGTTTACACTACCTGGAAACAACTAACTATATAGTTTACACTACCTGGAAACAACTAACTGTATAGTTTACACTACCTGGAAACAACTAACTGTATAGTTTACACTACCTGGAAACAACTAACTGTATAGTTTACACTACCTGGAAACAACTAACTATATAGTTTACACTACCTGGAAACAACTAACTGTATAGTTTACACTACCTGGAAACAACTAACTGTATAGTTTACACTACCTGGAAACAACTAACTGTATAGTTTACACTACCTGGAAACAACTAACTGTATAGTTTACACTACCTGGAAACAACTAACTGTATAGTTTACACTACCTGGAAACAACTAACTGTATAGTTTACACTACCTGGAAACAACTAACTGTATAGTTTACACTAACTGGAAACATCTAACTATATAGTTTACACTACCTGGAAACAACTAACTGTATAGTTTACACTACCTGGAAACAACTAACTGTACTTTACACTACCTGGAAACAACTAACTGTATAGTTTACACTACCTGGAAACAACTAACTACACACTACCTAGAAACAACTAACTGTATAGTTTACACTACCTGGAAACAACTAACTGTATAGTATAGGAAACAACTAACTGTATACTACCTGGAAACAACTAACTGTAACTGTAGTTTACACCACCTGGAAACAACTAACTATATAGTTCACACTACCTGGAAACAACTAACTGTATAGTTTACACTACCTGGAAACAACTAACTATATAGTTTATACTACCTGGAAAAAACTAACTATATAGTTCACAATACCTAAAAATAACTAACTGTATAGTTTACACTACCTGGAAACAACTAACTGTATAGTTTACACTACCTGGAAACAACTAACTATATAGTTTACACTACCTGGAAAAAACTAACTGTATAGTTTACACTACCTGAAAATAACTAACTGTATAGTTTACACTACCTGGAAACAACTAACTGTATAGTTTACACTACAAACAACTAACTGTATAGTTTACACTACTTGGAAACAACTAACTGTATAGTTTACACTACCTGGAAACAACTAACTATATAGTTCACACTACCAGGAAACAACTAACTGTATGGTTTACACTACCTGGAAACAACTAACTGTATAGTTTACACTACCTGGAAACAACTAACTGTATAGTTTACACTACCTGAAAACAACTCACTGTGTTGTTTACACCACCTGGAAACTACTCACTGTGTTGTTTACACAACCTGGAAACAACTAACTGTACAGTTTACACTTCCTGGAAACAACTAACTATATAGCTCACACTACCCGGAAACAACTAACTGTATAGTTTACACTACCTGCAAAACAACTAACTATATAGCTCACACTACCTGGAAACAACTAACTGTATAGTTTACACTACCTGGAAAACAACTAACTGTATAGTTTACACTACCTGGAAACAACTAACTATATAGTTTACACTACCTGGAAACAACTAACTGTATAGTTTACAGTACCTGGAAACAATTAACTGTATAGTTTACAGTACCTGGAAACAACAACTAACTAACTATAGTTTACACTACCTGGAAACAACTAACTATATAGTTTACACTACCTGGAAACAACTAACTGTATAGTTAACACTACCTGGAAACAACTAACTGTATAGTTTACACTCCCTGGAAACTAACTAACTGTATAGTTTACACTACCTGGAAACAACTAACTGTATAGTTTACACTACCTGGAAACCTGGAAACAACTAACTGTATAGTTTACACTACCTGGAAACAACTAACTGTATAGTTTACACTACCTGCAAACAACTAACTATATAGTTTACACAACCTGGAAACAACTAACTATATAGTTCACACTACCTGGAAACAACTAACTGTATAGTTTACACTACCTGGAAACAACTAACTATATAGTTTACACTACCTGGAAACTAACTGTAACAACTAAAACTGTAACTGTAGTTTACACTACCTGGAAACAACTAACTATATAGTTTACACTACCTGGAAACAACTAACTGTATAGTTTACACTACCTGGAAACAACTAACTGTATAGTTTACACTACCTGGAAACCTGTATAGTTTACACAAAACAACTAACTGTGTAGTTTACACTACCTGGAAACAACTAACTGTATAGTTTACACTACCTGGAAACAACTAACTGTATAGTTTACACTACCTGGAAACAACTAACTATATAGTTCACACTACCTGGAAACAACTAACTGTATAGTTTACACTACCTGGAAACAACTAACTGTATAGTTTACACTACCTGGAAACAACTAACTGTATAGTTTACACACTACCTGTATAGTTTAAACAACTAACTGTATAGTTTACACTACCTGGAAACAACTAACTGTATAGTTGTTTACACTACCTGGAAACAACTACCTGTGAAGTTTACACCACCTGGAAACAACTAACTATATAGTTCACACTACTACGTAACAACTAAGTGCATAGTTTACACTACCTGGAAACATCTAACTATATAGTTTATACTACCTGGAAAAAACTAACTGTATAGTTTACACTACAACTAACTGTATAGTTTACACTGGAAACAACTAACTGTATAGTTTACACTACCTGGAAACAACTAACTGTATAGTTTACACTACCTGGAAACAACTAACTGTATAGTTTACACTACCTGGAAACAACTAACTGTATAGTTTACACTACCTGGAAACAACTAACTGTATAGTTTACACTACCTGGAAACAACTAACTGTATAGTTTACACTACCTGGAAACAACTAACTATATAGTTTACACTACTGTATGGAAACAACTAACTGTATACTAACTTTACACTACCTGGAAACAACTAACTGTATAGTTTACACTACCTGGAAACTGTATAGTTTACAACCTGGAACAACTAACTGTATAGTTTACACTACCTGGAAACAACTAACTGTATAGTTTACACTACCTGGAAACAACTAACTGTATAGTTAACACTACCTGGAAACAACTAACTGTATAGTTTACACTACCTGGAAACAACTAACTGTATAGTTTACACTACCTGGAAACAACTAACTGTATAGTTTACACTACCTGGAAACAACTAACTGTATAGTTTACACTACCTGGAAACAACTAACTATATAGTTTACACTACCTGGAAACAACTAACTGTATAGTTTACACTACCTGAAAACAACTAACTAACTGTATAGTTTACACACCTGGAAACAACTAACTATATAGTTTACACTACCTGGAAACAACTAACTGTATAGTTTACACTACCTGGAAAGAACTAACTGTATAGTTTACACTACCTGAAAACAACTAACTGTATAGTTTACACAACCTGGAAACAACTAACTATATAGTTTACACTACCTGGAAACAACTAACTATATAGTTTACACTACCTGGAAACAACTAACTGTATAGTTTACACTACCTGGAACTACCTGAACTAACTGTATAGTTCACACTACCTAACTGTAAACAACTAACTGTATAGTTTACACTACCTGGAAACAACTAACTGTATAGTTTACACTACCTGGAAACAACTAACTGTATAGTTTACACTACACTACTAACAACTAACTGTATAGTTTACACTACCTGGAAACAACTAACTATATAGTTTACACTACCTGGAAACAACTAACTGTATAGTTTAACACTACCTGAAAAACTAACTGTATACACTACCTGTAACTGTATAGTTTACAACTAACTGTATAGTTTACACACCTGGAAACACCTGGAAACAACTAACTATATAGTTCACACTACCTGGAAACAACTAACTGTATAGTTTACACTACCTGGAAACAACTAACTGTATAGTTTACACTACCTGGAAACAACTAACTATATAGCTCACACTACCTGGAAAAACAACTAAATATATAGTTTACACTACCTGGAAACATCTAACTATATAGTTTACACTACCTGGAAAGAACTAACTGTATAGTTCACAATACCTAAAAATAACTAACTGTATAGTTTACACAACCTGGAAACAACTAACTATATAGTTTACACTACCTGCAAACAACTAACTATATAACTGTTTTTACACTACCTGGAAACAACTAACTATATAGTTTACACTACCTGGAAACAACTAACTGTATAGTTTACACACCTGGAAACAACTAACTGTATAGTTTACACTACCTAAACAACTAACTGTATAGTTTACACTACCTGGAAACAACTAACTGTATATAAACAACTAACTATATAGTTTACACTACCTGGAAACAACTAACTGTATAGTTTACACTACCTGGAAACAACTAACTGTATAGTTTACACACCTACCTAACTGAAACAACTAACTGTATAGTTTACACTACCTGGAAACAACTAACTATATAGTTTACACTACCTGGAAACAACTAACTGTATAGTTTACACTACCTGGAAACAACTAACTGTATAGTTTACACTACCTGGAAACAACTAACTATATAGCTGGAAACAACTAACTATATAGTTTACACTACCTGGAAACAACTAACTGTATAGTTTACACAACCTGGAAACAACTAACTATATAGTTTACACTACCTGGAAACAACTAACTGTATAGTTTACACTACCTGGAAACAACTAACTGTATATAGTTTACACTACCAGGAAACAACTAACTGTATAGTTTACACTACCTGGAAACAACTAACTGTATAGTTTACACTACCTGGAAACAACTAACTGTATAGTTTACACTACCTGGAAACAACTAACTGTATAGTTTACACCACCTGGAAACAACTAACTGTGTTTACACTACCTGTTTACACTACCTGGAAACAACTAACTGTATAGTTTACACTACCTGCAAAACAACTAACTATATAGCTCACACTACCTGGAAACAACTAACTGTATACTTTACACTACCTGGAAACAACTAACTGTATAGTTTACACTACCTGGAAACAACTAACTATATAGTTTACACTACCTGGAAACAACTAACTGTATAGTTTACACTACCTGGAAACAACTAACTGTATAGTTTACACTACCTGGAAACAACTAACTGTATAGTTTACACTACCTGGAAACAACTAACTGTATAGTTTACACACACTACCACTACCTGGAAACAACTAACTGTATACTTTAACACTACTTGGAAACAACTAACTGTATAGTTTACACTACCTGGAAACAACTAACTATATAGTTCACACTACCTGGAAACAACTAACTGTATAGTTTACACTACCTGGAAACAACTAACTATATAGTTTACACTACCTGCAAACAACTAACTATATAGTTTACACTAACCTGGATACAACTAACTGTATGGTTAACACTACCTGAAAACAACTCACTGTGTTGTTTACACAACCTGGAAACAACTAACTATATAGTTCACACTACCAGGAAACAACTAACTATATAGTTTACACTACCTGGAAACAACTAACTGTTTACACTACCTGGAAACAACTAACTATATAGTTTACACTACCTGGAAACAACTAACTGTATAGTTTACACACCTACCTAACTGTAAGTTTACACTAACTAACTGTATAGTTTACACTACCTGGAAACAACTAACTGTATAGTTTACACTACCTGGAAACAACTAACTGTATAGTTTACACTACCTGGAAACAACTAACTGTATAGTTTACACTACCTGGAAACAACTAACTGTATAGTTTACACTACCTGGAAACAACTAACTGTATAGTTTACACTACCTGGAAACAACTAACTGTATAGTTTACACTACCTGGAAACAACTAACTGAAACAACTAACTGTATAGTTTACACAACCTGGAAACAACTAACTATATAGTTTACACTACCTGGAAACAACTAACTGTATAGTTTACACCACCTGGAAACAACTAACTATATAGTTCACACTACCTGGAAACAACTAACTGTATAGTTTACACTACCTGGAAACAACTAACTATATAGTTTACACTACCTGGAAACAACTAACTATATAGTTCACACTACCTGGAAACAACTAACTGTATAGTTTACACTACCTGGAAACAACTAACTGTATAGTTTACACTACCTGGAAACAACTAACTGTATAGTTTACACTACCTGGAAACAACTAACTGTATAGTTTACACTACCTGGAAACAACTAACTGTATAGTTTACACTACCTGGAAACAACTAACTGTATAGTTTACACACTACCTGTATAGGAAAAACAACTAACTGTATAGTTTACACTACCTGGAAACAACTAACTGTATAGTTTACACTACCTGGAAACAACTAACTGTATAGTTTACACTACCTGGAACCTGTTTACACTACCTGAAACAACTAACTGTATAGTTTACACTACCTGAAAACAACTAACTGTATAGTTTACACTACCTGGAAACAACTAACTGTATTGTTGGAAACAACTAACTGTATAGTTTACACTACCTACAAAACCACTAACTATATAGCTCACACTACCTGGAAACAACTGTATATTTTACACCAACTGGAAACAACTAACTAAACAACTATAGTTCACACTACCTGGAAACAACTAACTGTATAGTTTACACTACCTGGAAACAACTAACTATATAGTTTACACTACCTGGAAACAACTAACTGTATAGTTTACACTACCTGGAAACAACTACAACTAACTGTATAGTTTACACAAACAACTAACTGTATAGTTTACACTACCTGGAAACAACTAACTGTATAGTTTACACTACCTGGAAACAACTAACTATATAGTTTACACTACCTGGAACTAACTGTATAGTTTACACTACCTGGAAACAACTAACTGTATAGTTTACACTACCTGGAAACAACTAACTGTATAGTTTACACTACCTGGAAACAACTAACTATATAGCTCACACTACCTGGAAACAACTAACTGTATAGTTTACACTTTACACTACCTGGAAACAACTAACTGTATAGTTTACACACTACCTGGAAACAACTAACTGTATAGTTTACACTACCTGGAAACAACTAACTGTATAACCTGAGCTGGAAACACACTACCTGGAAACAACTAACTGTATAGTTTACACTACCTGGAAACAACTAACTGTATACACTACCTGTAACTGTATAGTTTACATTACCCGGAAACAACTAACTGTATAGTTTACACTGCCTGGAAACAACTAACTGTATAGTTTACACTACCTGGTATAGTTTAACCTGGACAAACTAACTGTGTTGTTTACACTACCTGGAAACAACTAACTATATAGTTTACACTACCTGGAAACAACTAACTGTATAGTTTACACTACCTGGAAACAACTAACTGTATAGTTTACACTACCTGAAAACAACTAACTGTATAGTTTACACTACCTGGAAACAACTAACTGTATAGTTTACACTACCTGGAAACAACTAACTGTGCTATTTACACCACCAAAAAAACAACTAACTGTATTGTTTACACTACCTGGAAACAACTAACTGTATAGTTTACACTTCCTTTAAACATCTAACTGTGTTGTTTATACTACCTAGTAAGAACTAACTTTGTTAGTGTAACTGTATAGTTTACATTACCCGGAAACAACTAACTGTGTGATTTGAACCACTGACCATTTACTGTACGTAATGCACAGCATGAATAATTGTGCACTTCCTGAATGTTCCCGTGAAGTATTGAGAAATAGGTATGTGAATATGCATTTCGTGTTCTGTTGGACTGTTGTTAAAATAATGGTTTTCACATAACTAAACCTAGTTAGTTATGACGTAATCATGTGTTAAAGTTTAGTAAAGCCCGTGTAAGATAAAACTATTAAGTATCCTGTATAAAACTAAACAATTTTACATTCATTATTAATTTAAGTATAAAAATGAGTGTGGGTTTTAGGGAAGTTCTGAGTGCAAATTATCGTTACTCTATTAAGTTAGATGTTTTGCTGAAGTTGGAGATAAGGAATTATTATATTTTGGTCACAATTTTCAAAAAGCCAATTTTGATGGTTTGTTTGTCTTTTAATTTTGTGCAACGTTACACGAGAGCTATCTGTGCTAGCCGTCCGTAATTTTGCAGTGTAAGACTAGAGGGAAGGCAGCTAGTCGTCACCACCCACCGTCAACTTTTGGGCTAATCTTTTATGAACGAATAGTGAGATTGGATGCCCCACTGCTGAAAGGGCGAGCATATTTTGTGTGATGGAGATTTGAACCCCAAATTACGAGTACAGTGTCTTAACCACCTGACCATGCCGGGCCTTGCCACTTTTGAAGGACTGTAACATTTATTAATGTGTCGTGAATTGGAAAGCTGAGTTATTTGGAGACGCTCATTAGACGTACAAGGTTTTTAAGACAAAACTTTAAGTATTTAAAGTCGTTCCTTTTAAGAAGAAAAGCGTTAAAAGTAAGTTAGTTTACAAACAGAATAAATTTAAAAAAAAATCATAATAAACTTTAAAATATTTATAATGGAGGTTCAGAAGTTTATAGAAGGTCAAGAAATTTTATCAAACAGGAAATTAAAATTTGAAACACGATGTGGAAGAAAATATTGATGGTAAACGTAACAATCAACAACAAGGATGTTTTCAGTTACATGAATTACAAAACCCTAAGATAGGATTGGTTAGGGATAGTAAAGAAAGGCTAATATCTGATGATTATTAAATGTGGCTTTTTTTCGGTTCTTACTTAAAAAAATTAATCAATATTCCACTTTTAAGATAGATTACATTTCCTCTAGGGTTTTGAAGGAATTTAACCATTGGTTATGTGAGTCACTTACTACTGTTTCTTGTCACTTCTTCAGGTATTGGGAGATTGGAAGTTAGCTCATACCCATTTTCCTTTGAAGGGAAGTGATAAAAATTTATCACCGTCTACATTTGCTGAAACAAAAACTCCTATCTAAATGTTGATTCCTAAAGACAGCAGAGATATTGGTGACTTTGTTATAAAAGAAGTACCTTTTTATGTAGCTAATATTACAAAAATACTTATTGTGCAAAATTGAAAGTGTTATGTCCAGAATTTTTTAGTACGATCGTTTCACCAAAATTATTTGAAATTACCACTTGATATATAGTCACAGAATGAAATATTACTTCTGATTATTCCATGCTATTTAAATCAACGATTTTTTTAGAATGATATAAATATACATTGTCGGAAAATGTACACAACTAATAAATTTGTGTTTTATGCTGACTGTATTAAATAACGTCATATTAAGATGTGTTTATCAAACTATAACGTCATGATTGCCTGGCATAGCGATTTGGTAACGTGGCCCAATCAACACGCCCTCTGGTGATTGTTGGTGGAATTTTTATGTCTCGTAGGAGTATGACGTCATCTTCTCTGGTATCATCATCTTCTTTCCCCCCTCTCAATTGGTTGGCAACTCTTACTGAGGGCTGTTAATGACAGGGTGACTACAGTTATATTACCCACCTATTTCGTGGAAATACAAATATATATTACAAAAATATATTATATAGTATTAGTATCGTGCTAAGTAAAGTAACATTTTTTTCATAATACTTGGATAAATACCTGAGCATAAAAAATGTGGGAGTTTAATTTGTTGTACTTTATTAGTTATATTTTTATTAGCGATATGTTTTCTTTAAACCTAGAGAATAAACTTTTTTCCGTTCTATCTACTTTACAGTGGTATCTAATTAAATCTTTAGGAATAGAGGTTTCAAAGTTAGAACGTTAATGTTTTTGATTCTTTTATCAAGCCCAATGAACAAAGAAAACTAGCTCCATTTTAAATAATTCTGGTTGTATAGGCAACATTTGTACAGGTGACACGACACTTTCTATTTCCTGTTCTCTCAAAATCAAGTTTCAACAGGTATTGTAAACAGAATTTGTAATAATTAGAAAAGACGTTTGTTGTTATACATAATTATGGCTAAAAACTGTGGTACTTTGCTTTTGTGGCCTGGGTAATTAAATTTTCAAATTTATCCACTTTCCAGAACATTCCATGTAGATTCAGTACTGAGTAGCTGATAGAGAATTTTCTCGAACTTACAAGAATTTTCAAGGACCTTCTAGAATGTTGTAGAACTTACGAGAATTTTCTAAAACTTTCCATAGTAATATATATACAGGGGCTCACCATTTACCATTTCAGTTTAGTTCTAGCTGCTTAAGTGAACACAGACCTATCTGATTTTATCAGAGATGGCATCAAGAAGTTGCAAGCATTCTCCAGACGCATTCTGCTTTGTATGTGGCCAATCTATCAAGACAAGAGCAAAAAAGTACTCTGTGACACCATCTGCTAAAATGTGTGAAGCCTGCAAGACATATTCAAGCATGGCTGTCGGGATCAAGACAAACCCTGGGCACCTCATTTTTCCCGCGAGCACTCCAAAAAAACTCTAGAAGGTAAGACGGACAATTTTTCTTTCCTTAAATAGTAAGATTTTATATTATAAAAATTTAGATCTTTTAAAATTTAAATATATTTTGGTGCACCACAAAGAGTAATACAACGGCGTCATGATCTTGCTAAAAGCCTTGAAGCATGATGAGTATGGCTGGGAGGTTATCGGACACTTCAAAATGGTGACATTCCTGATGGGTCTCCAAGGATGCTTTACCAAGTTTCTCTGTTATCTTTACCTTTGGGACAGCAAGGACTCCGCAGCGCACTACAACAGAAAGCACTGACCACAACGGACCGAGTTCTCTGTGGGGCAGCACAATGTCAAGTGTGAGGCATTAGTGGACCTCCAGAAGGTGTTGTTCCCACCATTGCACATAAAATTGGGTCTTATGAAACAGTTTGTCACAGCTCTTGATAAGGAGTCTGCAGCCTTCAAGTATCTTTGAGACTTCTTCCCTAAGCTGTATGAGGCAAAGATCAAAGCCGGTATCTTCGTTGTACCACAAATAAAGAAGATCCTGGAGTGCACAGAAGCTCAGTAGCAAGGGAAAAAAATAACTGGGGCAGTTTTGTTACAGTGGTTCGGGGCATCGTAGGCAATCACAAGGTCGAAAATTATGTGGAACTGGTTAAGGCTCTGGTGAAGAACTACGGCAAAATGGGCTGCAGGATGTCCCTGAAAGTCCATATTCTTGACGATCATTTTGATAAAATCAAGGAAAACATGGGGACATACTCAGAGGAGCAAGGCGAGCGCTTCCACCAAGATATATTAGAATTTGAAGCTGCTACAAAGGAGCATAAAACGAAAACATGATGTGAGACTATATTTGAGGACTGATACGTGAAAATGATTTACATTACAGTGGCAAATCTCGAAAAACTACTCACTTCTAAACATTTTTGTTCATTTTTGCGTAACCTTAGTATAAATACATGTAAATCTTGATTCATATGTTGTTTTATTCAGACCTTATGTAAATGAAAATGTACACATTTGCCCGCTTTTACATAGGAAATAGGTTAATTTCTAAATTTCATTATCCAGGCCACAAAAGCAAATTTTGAAGGAAATAATGACCATTCTTTATACTTTTACAACATAAGCAATTAAGAAATAACACATAATATCCAGTAACAAAATTTGTGTTACATTGTGTTATTAGTATTTACAATTTATTCAAAATATGTAAGCAGGCAACAGGAATTTGTATTAAAGCATAACTCAAATATGCGCTTTCAACCATGTTAAATGCTAGGCCTATCATTTTATACAAGTTACAAAGAAACTTAAACTCATATTACTGAAGTTTGTCCACAGGATCGAGAATCATTTCCTCCTTAGAACTCCACGGGGAAAATGATTTAACATGCTGCACGAGCTAACAAAAACTAAAATTTTAACCTTTTGGGTGAACAACACATTATAGTTTCAGCAGTGAACATTCCTCATTCTGCCTAGCCTTAAACGTGAAAACAGATTTCACATGATTACCATCAGTGATAGAGTTGATACTTAACACAAGTAAAAACCTTCAAGAGTTACCTTTTCCAAAACAAGTAAATATTCACCTAGAAACAATACAGCTGCAACTCCTTGCTTTGAAAAGATGACTTTATAAGAAGCTAATTCTAGGCCTAAACACCTATTTTAACGTTTCTCTGGTATATGTCACAGTGGACAGAAATGTTTTTTTTTTTTTTTTAATTTCATGCGAAACTACATAAGGACTATCTACGCTAACTGTCTTTAATTTAGCAATGTAAGACTAGAGTCAAGGCAGTCAGTCGTCACCAACCATCGCCAATTCTTGGACTACACTTTTAGCAAAGAGTAGAAGGATTGACCGTCATATTATAACGTCCTCACTACTGAAAGAACGAGCATATTTGATAAGAAGGGGATTCAAGCCTACAACCCTTGAATTACGAGTCAAACACCCTAATTGCCTGTCCACGCTGTACCAGAGGCCAGAAAACGTTTTAAACTTGAAATGTAGTCCAATAAGTATATATATAACATTAGCACAAGAATTGTGTTTGAATAAAAAAAAATAGAATGTTTAGGTTGAATTGTAATGAATTTATAATAAGAAACGTTAAATAAAAAAAAATTCTATTTACCTTATTTTTATTGGTAATAGCTAAATGTTTTCTATTAGCGATCTTAATGTCTTGTTTTCAGCAAATTTTCATTTATTTAAATAGCAAAAGATCCACTCATCCAGTCGTCAGATATAAAATTTCACGTTTTTTAATATCCTTTACTGGTGAAGATATACTATTTACATAAATAAAATCGATTCGGTTTTACGTACTTTCCAGTTGGCTTTCACTTTCAATTGAGTCTGGGATGGTCTGGTAGTTAAGATAATCGATTCGCAATCTTGAATTCACACACTCGCTTTATAGTCAGTCATTTCAAAATTGAGGATGACTAGCATAGTCAACTATTTAGTAGGCTGGGCCCGGCATGGCCAAGCGTGTTAAGGCGTGCGACTAGTAATCTGAGGGTCGCGGGTTCGCATCCCCGTCGCGACAAACATACTCGCCTTCCCAGCCGTTGGGGCGTTATAATGTGACGGTCAATCCCACTATTCGTTGATAAAAGAGTATCCCAAGAGGTGGTGGTGGGTGGTGATGACTAGCTGCCTTCCCTCTAGTCTTACACTGCTAAATTAGGGACGGCTAGCACAGATAGCCCTCGAGTAGCTTTGTGCGAAATGAAAAACAAACAAACAAAAAAACTATTTAGTAGCTTTGCATAAAAGTCAACAAACAAACAAAACAATAGCATTTAATCGTTCCAATAGGAACATTTTTAAACAATAAAAATATATTTCAAAACACGACTAAGTTAATATATTTAAATTTTCCATCGTACATAAACGTCGACTTCCAAAACCGTGTTTAAGCACACAGAAGGACAAAAGGCGTATTAAGGCTACATGGATGATTTGGCATGTTCAGTGGTGAGAACGTATATTGCATCATTCAACTTTCTTAAACTTTACGTCGTATTCGTTGCTTGTTTTGAGGTTCTAATACATACAGGTGCATATTTGTTTCATGGATGATCCAATACAATCTAATTGTTACATTAGTAGGTTTGCAGGCTGCTAGGGTATTGCATCAATTGTGGCTATAAATAATCATTCAGAAGCCTATCATCGACGAAGTGCGTGTGATGCTATATGGACAATGTTTCTGAGTCAAGTCCAGAGGTAAAACAAAACAAATTCTAATTGTTTATTTAAGAAAAGAGATAATTTTGACAAGACAAGTTACAAGAAGGGTTAAATCTAAAAGAATGATTTGAGCCATTTGGTGTAGAGGTTTGGAGCGACTGGCTGTGTGGAACAGAAGAAAACAAGGAGTGAACAGAAAATTTCTATAGCAGCTGACTATAATTTTTTCGAAACACCTGGCCATGCAGTATCGTCAACTGTTGTTCAGGGATCTCAGAAGAATAAGCCACAAGATTTCAGGGGCCACTGTAAAATCAAGCGCTATCCAATCTTGTCTGTGGTCAGTCAGTCTACCAGCAAAACGATCATGAAAGAAATTCTTCTTCGTCAACGAGATGAGGTTTACCTTGGTCAAAAGGTATGGTGGCTGAACAAATAGATGAGGTTTACCTGGGCCAAAAGGTAAGGTGGCTGAACAACTAGATGAGGTTTACCTGGGCCAAAAGGTATGGTGGCTGAACAACTAGATGAGGTTTACCTGGGCAAAAAGGTATGGTGGCTGAACAAATAGATGAGGTTTACCTGGGCCAAAAGGTATGGTGGCTGAACAACTAGATGAGGTTTACCTGGGCCAAAAGGTATGGTGGCTGAACAACTAGATGAGGTTTACCTGGGCAAAAAGGTATGGTGGCTGAACAAATAGATGAGGTTTACCTTGGCCAAAAGGTATGGTGGTTGATCAACTAGATGAGGTTTACCTTGGCCAAGAGGTATGGTGGTTGAACAACTAGATGAGGTTTACCTGGATCAAAAGACATGGTGGCTGAACTGAAACAATGTGGAACAAAGAGATTTTCTCAGATTAATTAAAATTCAACCTGCTGATGGAGTTTTTCATTCAGCATGTTTTAAAGTAAATGTGAAGCATCCTCAAGATCAGAATTTATGTTTTTGTGAAAGGCATCACCGTTGCTGACATGTACATCCAGATCTTCAAAACAATTATTCAAGATCTTTACAGTTCAGATGACCAGTAGATGACTCTGCTGCATGCTACAGAATTAAACAAATTGTTAATTAATGTTCATGATCTGAATGCAGTAGATTTGAGATACAGAGGAAGTTTTACTAAACATGTATTGAGAAAAATATCTTATGTTTTATATCATTCAAAGCTGCTTTATGGCTATTGGTAACAAAGTGTAAGAGAAGATACTGAGTAAAACTTGGAATTATAGGAAGTCCTAATATTATAAACTCAGCCCTCCCTACATTCAGTCTGTCATGTCACCGCGACATCAAGCAGTTATCAAGACTTGTAGAGAAACAAACAAATAGTAAAACAAGAAGCAGTCTCAGTGACCATTTTTTATCAATTGCATCAGAGATGTGAGCTTTAAATACAGATTTTATAACTGAGAGGACATTTTAGTATTTACCAGCTATTTCTTGACTATTTGCTGTGATACGTTTGTCATTGTTGATTTGCTAATGAAGATACATTTACGTGTTTTGATGACTTACATGTGGGCCAGCTTGCACCAGAGAATGTCCATAAAAAAGTTACAAGAACCAAGAAAATTATAAAAAAATGGGTGTTACAATAACCTGTACATGTAGTCAAATGTAACACTGCTTTCTCTCATTCAACGAATGAATGGACAATTTTAGTTTTGAGTGGCGTTGAAAACCTGTAAACACACGACTTGTAAGCCTACGTCAAATTCAAAAGATACACCTATCTCCTTCAAAATGGTTTGTTGAGTCGGAGGATTCTCTGTCGTGATCGGAGCTTTTACGTTCTGGATTACTGCTTATGTTACCGATTCAGGAAGAATATATTATTATGATTATTATGTGTAACGTTACTTCGAAACTTCTCTTTGTTCATTTTTTAAATAATATTAGAGTTCTAAAACTCCTAAAACGATTATCCAAAGGGAATATCTAAACGGAATATTCCAGTGTTAGCGATCATCATGTTTTGTTTTTTTGAGTTTCGCGCAAAGCTACTCGAGCGCTATCTGCGCTAGCCGTCTCTAATTTAACAGTGTAAGACTAGCGAGTCATCACCACCCATCGCCAACTCTTGGGGTACACTTTGATCAACGAATAATGGGATTGAGCGTCACGTTATAACGCCCCCCCATGGTTGAAAGGGCGAGCATGTTTGGTGCGACCGGGATTCGAACCCGCGCCTCTCGAATTAGGAGTCAAACGCCTTAACACACTTGGCCATGCCGGGCCCGATCATCATGCATCCAACTTTTGTTACTTTGTATGAGACTTCTGTCTTCGGTTGACATAAAAAAAAACGTGAATTTATTTATAGAATAAAACAATTACGCTTTTTAAATTGACCAATAAGAACATAGGACTGAAATTAGAAGGTTTCAACATTTCTGTGATTTATACAATGTTCTACATTATTTACCCTAACGGCTAATTAAATAAAATATCCCATTATCTGGCTTAACTAAATTTATAAATAATTATCATTTAAAGAAAAATATCCTAATGTGTTCAATTTGGAAAGAAATTAATCATTTTAGTGATTCCGCTATTCTATAATGATTTCGGAATTTCATTTTAAGCTTAAAAATATAAAAAAAAACATATTTATGTACTTGAATTAAATAAACAGTGTGTTGTTATGTATAACTATCAAATATAAAGAAATGTAATAATTACTTAATCAATGCCGAGTACACTTGTAATTTTAAGATCATTTGCTAAGTGTCACTTTCATTCAGTGTTTCAGAGACCTGAGAAGAAACATGTTAATCATTTCCCGATAGTTTTATAGTTTTAAAAATCTTATAACGCAAAAGGATATGTGAGTTTTTGTAGGTGCGTAATTGTTGTTTTGGATTTTTAAAGACCGTCCGCATAAACTGTTCTGAAAATAATAGTTCAGTTAAACAGCTCAAAATTCATATTTCCACAGTAAAATAATAGTTCAGTTAAACAACTCAAAATTCATATTTCCACGGTAAAACCTAATGAGGGCAGAGACAATGGAAAAGCAAATATAAAAAATAGTAAATTCAACAGTAAAAATATATGGAAACTGTAACAATCTGTAAACAAAATTGTAAACTTCTGTAAAATAACAACAGTAATAAAATAGCAGAATGGTGTGCTTTGTCAATGGTAAAAACCCTGAAACGAGTGTTGACATCATTAGCGGACACTCCACATGTAACGCAATGTGTAGATATGTTATTAACACCAAAGACAACAGTTTACGGTGTGTGATAATTACAGTTAACGTAGTTATTTGAATTTCTTTTTCAGTATGTCAATCACAACCTTAGTTTCTTGATAGTATATACTCGCCTCTGGCTTGCAGTTAGCCGATTTGGCCATCACAAGAGCATTTAATTTGCAATCAGTTTCAAGATGACTAAACGTATTTAATTATTGTTGGTTGAGCTATACCATACTTTCCTGACCCAACTAAAATTGTTAATCTTAACTCTTGTATTTATATACTTGCAAACCACTATTGTTCCATTATGGTTGACTAAAAGTGCGCCATGTGTGAAACTCTTAAGTAACTCCTCACAATGGTCAAGCAAGTGCTACACAATTCCTTGCCGACTATTAGGAAGCACATCTACATACATGTCTGGCGGTGGACTTTGTTAAGAGGAAATGACTTAACCAGTTTCGTTGAAATTTCGTAGGTCACTCAGGAATGCACCCCCACAAATTTAGTTTAAATGGATTAACAATATATCATTCGGTTCGAGTTTGAAAACCATCTAAATTTTACCACCTTATGCTTTGAAAATGAGATCAGCTAAAAGATAACGCTGGTAGCAAAATATACGAAGTCAAAAACAAAAGAAACTGATGTTTGAAGCCTCGTGGAATGCGACTATTTTTGTACAGAACGAATAGTTCGTTTTCCAAATAATAAATGGGATGGCTAAAGGTCACAGTTAGCAATTGATATAACATTATTTTTTAAACCAGGTTTTATTAGTTTATTGTAATACTGATATACTGTTATCACCAACTTACTTGTTTGTTGGTTTTAAATTTCAAGCAGAGCTACACGAGAGCTATCTGTGCTAGTCGTGCCTAATTTAGCAGTTTAAGACTAGAGGGAAGGCAGCTAGTCATCACAGCCCATCGCCAACTCTTGGGCTACTCTTTTTTTTTACGAACGAATAGTGGGATTGATCGTAACATTATAACGCCACCATGGATGAAAGGGCGAGCATGTTTGGTGCAACGGAGATTCGAACTCACAACCCTCAAATTAGGAGTCGAACGCCTTAACCACCACCAACTTACTGTTTTTTAAAAACTATAACGTGCTATTAAATCATGAACTCTTGTTCTGGGGCAAATTAATTCATCAAAGCCATTCAAGATCAAAGAGGTTGATGAATTTCGAAATTAGTCAAACTAAAATTAAACAATTTATTTGTACTTATATAAATAACTGAGTTAATTAACCACTGAAAATCTGCTTTCGAGATAGTGTAACGTATTATGAGAAGAAAGAGAGATGTCTATATATACAAGATAATAAAAAAATTGTCAATTTTAAAGGAGGCGTATGAATCGTCAAATAGTATTGAAACAACTAGGCCTATAACTAGGGGCTCAAAAAAGGTAAACAAACCAGGCTGGAAATAATGTTAAAGTGTACATTCTTTTTTCAAGCTACAAGGTTTATCAGTTTTAGTGGAGTCAAAATACGGACGTGTAGCTTAAGAAAATAAGATTTTGATTTAACGAGTTTCTGTAATTTTGTCATGATCTCTAACTCCCTGTTTTACATTAAAAAATTGTACTAATTTTGGTTTTTAAGTTTTTATATCCATTTATGGAACATAGAATAAATTTTCAGCTGCAATGGATTTTTTTCCACCCACCCACTGCACTCAACTTATTCAAAATAAATAACAAATGTTTGATAACAACAACAAAAATAAAGAGATATAATGTTATGGAACTACAACAAAAGAAA
Organism: Tachypleus tridentatus; assembly: GCF_004210375.1. NCBI lineage: Eukaryota > Metazoa > Arthropoda > Merostomata > Xiphosura > Limulidae > Tachypleus > Tachypleus tridentatus. The sequence continues at coordinate 12,461,606 of NC_134835.1, read as the reverse complement.
GGATACATTTTCTCACAGGAACATTTTGAAGGCTATATCATCACAGATTGAATTACCATCTTCCATTAATATATCAGCATAATGTAAAAAAAAAAAAACAGTAATACGAGAAACAAGAAAACAAGTTCATCAAGATGAAATAATGCCTTTTTAATATAATAAATACAACACAGATAAATTCAATCTAAATATATTCGAGAAAATCTATGTGGAGACAGCAAACTCGAGTACCGATTAACAGCAGTGTTTCGATTAATGATATGCACCAGCAAAATCAGGAACCTTTCACGTAGTAGTTTGTACTCAATGCACGAGCTGCAATTCTAAAAATTCTTTTAATAAAAAAATACTCAGCATTTAGAAAGATCATAAACAGTTACAATGCAAAGCCTTTTTCGCTGTAGTCCTGAGAAACAATAATGTTAATAATTATAATGTGAACAAGAGGACAAGATTTGCATATATAAAAGAGATATAATGTTATGGAACTACAACAAAAGAAAGGATACTTTTCCTTACAGAAACATTTTGAAGGCTATATCATCACAGAATGAATTACCATCTTCCATTAATTTATCAGAATAATGTAAAAAAAATAATAGTAATACGAGAAACAAGAAAGCAACCTAATCAAGATGAAGTAATGTCTCTTTTAAGATAATAAATACAACACAGATAAATTCAATCTAAATATATTCGAAAAAATCTATGCGGAGACAGCAAACTCGAGTACCGATTAATAGAAGATAATAAATACAACACAGATAAATTCAATCTAAATATATTCGAGAAAATCTATGCGGAGACAGCAAACTCGAGTACCGATTAACAGCAGTGTTTCGATTAATGATATGCACCAGCAAAATCAGGAACCTTTCACGTAGTAGTTTGTACTCAATGCACGAGCTGCAATTCTAAAAATTCTTTTAATAAAAAAATACTCAGCATTTAGAAAGATCATAAACAGTTACAATGCAAAGCCTTTTTCGCTGTAGTCCTGAGAAACAATAATGTTAATAATTATAATGTGAACAAGAGGACAAGATTTGCATATATAAAAGAGATATAATGTTATGGAACTACAACAAAAGAAAGGATACTTTTCCTTACAGAAACATTTTGAAGGCTATATCATCACAGAATGAATTACCATCTTCCATTAATTTATCAGAATAATGTAAAAAAAATAATAGTAATACGAGAAACAAGAAAGCAACCTAATCAAGATGAAGTAATGTCTCTTTTAAGATAATAAATACAACACAGATAAATTCAATCTAAATATATTCGAAAAAATCTATGCGGAGACAGCAAACTCGAGTACCGATTAATAGAAGATAATAAATACAACACAGATAAATTCAATCTAAATATATTCGAGAAAATCTATGCGGAGACAGCAAACTCGAGTACCGATTAACAGCAGTGTTTCGATTAATGATATGCACCAGCAAAATCAGGAACCTTTCACGTAGTAGTTTGTACTCAATGCACGAGCTGCAATTCTAAAAAACTCTTTTAATAAAAAATACTCAGCATTTAGAAAGATCATAAACAGTTACAATGCAAAGCCTTTTTCGCTGTAGTCCTGAGAAACAATAATGTTAATAATTATAATGTGAACAAGAGGACAAGATTTGGTTCAGCCTAACAATCGTAAAATCACTTATTTTACTCATTATTAATGTTTGAATGATCATAACAATTAAAAAGGAATGTTTTGGGTGTTGTTTCAAGAATATTTCTACTTTTTAAGGTGGATTTTGCTCAAATGTGCTACTAAAGTTTTGAACAAATTTTTGTGCGATTCTTATTATGAATCACTATGACAGAACCAAAGGTCTGTCTGTTACGTTCTGTATTTTGAACAAATTTTTAGGCGATTCTTATTATGAATCATTATAGCAGAACCAAGAGTCTGACTGTTACGTTATTGTTACTGTTACTGTGTCTCCAAGAGTTAATCATAGGAAAAATATTATACACCAAAATACTTGTTTTCAGTTGGATATTACAGGAAAACTATTTCTTTTTTGTTTTGTTTTTGCAATTTTTGAAATTTCAGTTCTCACTTGTGTATGTATGTATTTTCTTATACTAATCATCATCGGGTTATCTACTGTGTGTCCACTTTTTTCTGCATTGTAAATCTGAAGACGTAACACTTCTCCATCAGAACATATTCCAGATCGATATAAGTATCAGTCACTCAGTCTTCTGATGTGCTGATCAGACTATCTAAGAAAAAAAAAATATTAATAACCAAAAGGTTTAATTTTGCAAGAGAATTTCACGAAACAATAGGACTTACCCCTTCGACCAATTGTAAGATTTTTTTCCTAAAATAGGAGCATGAACGAAAAAAGAAACGAACAAAGGAAGGTGTTTTATTGTGTAGTTGTTTTTTTTTTTCGACTCATATATATATATATTATGTTGGTATTACAAATATACACGACTTTATTGTTTTTATAATTTCAAAAAATTGATTTGAATTCAGTTGAATGTTTCCTATTTGTCATTTATTTTACTTGCGATTGTCAAAAACTCTTATTTTCTTCTTGATTCTTTTTTTGCGCTCAATAAACTGACAAGGAACGATGGCATCTAACGAAAAAAATCCAATAGCTACTCAAAAACGTTGAGCTCTCTAATTTGTCATATATTCATTATATTGAAACCCAAACTTCTTTTTTGTATACAACATATCTTATTCTGTCTCCTATACAAACGCATTGCAGCTTTCTTCGTTAAAATAATAAATGGAATAATAAAAGATGGGTGTAAAAAACACTCACTGGAAAATCATAATACATTTACCCTAAATTTGTTTGACTTGAATTTTATGCAAAACTACACGAGAGCTATCTGCAATAGCCGTCCCTAATTTTGCATTATAAGACAGGAGGGAAGACAGCTAGTTATCACTACCCTACGCCAACTCTTGGGCTACTCTTTTACCAACTAATAGTGGGATTGACAGTCACATTATAACGCCTCCACGGCTAAAAAGGCGAGCATATTTAGCGTGACGGGAATTCGAACCCACGACCCTCAGATCACGAGTCGAGTGCCTTAACCACTTGACCATGCCGGGCCATATATACCCTATGACCCAAGGGATTGGGTTGACTGCACATTTCATATTTATTCATCACTAGTTTTAGGAAAGTAACCGTTGAACTGTCCCAATGAGTATCTGCTAGTAATGAAATAGAATAAAAATAATACCTGACGTTGTTAAGAAGCAGCACTCGTGATCTGAGGGTCTCTGGTTCGAGTCCCTGTCGCAACTAACATGTTCGCTCTTTCAACCATGGAAGCGTTATAATATTATGGTTAATTCCACTATTCGTTGTTAAAAGAGTAGTCGAAGAGTTGGCGGTGAGTGGTGATCACTAGCTGCCTTCCGGCTAGCCTTACACTGCTAACGCAGATAGCTCTCGAGTATCTTTTTTGCGAAATTTAATACAAATCAAAGCAGATAAAAATATATATATATACATAGAAGAAGCAATGGTATGGAAACATGAGTTAAGTTGTAAATGAAAGAAATGCTTACATTGACATATTGACCGACAGCGTGGACAGTTTCTAAAGTGGGACGTCTTTGGTATGATTCAGAGTTGATGTAACAACGTTTTTTAGTACCATGAACAAAAATACTTTCTAAGAATATAAGGCAAAGGGAAGTTGATAACAAGTCTTATCTCATTATAACACCTTTTGATAATCACGCAGCAACTGTTTTATTCAATGAACGAAAACATAAAATACTGAGAGAATGTAGAAAAGATAGGCTTAACAATTCCAAGATTGATCTGTTATTAAAACATTGGACAAAACGATTAGTTCAACTTTCTGAGAATGAAACTTTAAAATTATTTCCAGTAAGATAGGCGCGTACTTATTATGAGAACAGGGCAACGTTCTTTGCTATTATTAAGTATCGCTAACACTACTTCACCCATAACTCTGAGAGATTTTTGCCCAAAATAGAGGAGTTTCCGTTGACTCCTCTTCTAGAGCCACGCTAGAGGGAGTGGTCATCGCTAAACATAAAAGTAAGAAACAGGTGGGATACACGAGCAGAGAAGATAACCCATATTACTAGGTTTTGAAAAAGCAGGTTTGGAGGCGAAAGAGGTATTGAGGGTGATCACCACACCTTTTATCTTTCCCTGGGGGAAGTGACATATCTCTGTTGGCTCCACCCTGGTCTATCGCATTCCGTCACTACTGTAGGCACGTAAAGGTTTGCATAATAATGATTCTCTGAGGGCAAGGCAAAGGCCTTGAAGGCTTGTTTTCAACTCTTGTCATAAAACTCGTTAACTCGAGGTCAAAACAATAGCAAGAAGCTGAAAAAATAGGACTAAATGTTGTCGCTAGCTCGACGTATTATCAAGTAGGCCATCTTTAAACCCTTCACTTGCTTCTTATTAATTCTTGAATCATATAAGTTTTCTGTTCATGATTCTATATCCAGATAAAGCTGTCCTTTCAACAAGATTTTCTTTTATTCGACAGCTAAGACTGAAATAACACGATAAAAAGGAAGACGAAACATGTTCGATGAATAATATGCCCCAAATGTTAACCAAAGCAGTACCCAAAAGAAACTCCCGTTCAAAAGCTTCAAAAAGACTATTTTCGTACATAGCTACATTACAAATGCAGGGGCATAGCGATAAACATGATTTGGATATTTAAAACTTTAAATTGTAATCACCTAAATAAATTGTCGTCATTATATGTGGTTATATTGTATAAGCTTTAATAATTTTCACAAACGTTTAATAATATTTCGTTACAAAAGAAAACACGTTGAAATAACGAAGAAAATAGGATACAGTGTTTTGTCATGTTTGATACAAAGTCTGGTCTAATTAATCTAAGTATACTCGTGATTGTATCTAGTAAGTAACATTAACACAACATATGTCTACTTCCGATATTACTACTTTAGAAATGACACAAACTTCTGTAAGCCTATCACACAACATCAGACAATTACTATTATTACAAATATTACTACTTTAGAAATGACACAAACTTCTGTAAGCCTGTCACACAATATCAGACAATTACTATTATTACAGATATTACTACTTTAAAAATGACACAAACTTCTGTAAGTCTATCAGACAATCACTATTATTACAGATATTACTACTCTAAAAATGACACAAACTTCTGTAAGCCTATCAGACAACCACTATTATATTACAAATATTACTTCTTTAAAAATGACACAAACTTCTATAAGCCTATTATTACAGATATTACTACTTCCGTAAAAGACAATGACACAAAAATGACTTCTGTAAGCCTATCACAACCAATATCAGACACAAACTTCTATAAGCTATTAGAAAATCACTATTATTACAGATATTACTACTTTAAAAATGACACAAACTTCTGTAAGCCTATCACACAATATCAGACAATTACTATTATTACAGATATAACTTATTTAGAAATGACACAAACATCTGTAAGTCTATCACATAATATCAGACAATTACTATTATTACAGATATTATTACTTTAAAAATGACACAAACTTCTGTAAGCCTATCAGACAATTTATCTTGCATTTTTTATTTTACACGATTTCCTGATTTTTAATTGCATAAAGTAGTTTTTACACATGAAATTATTTTTACATTTTAAATGCGTATATATATATATATATGTCAAAATATAACACCAGTATTTAAATTGCGTGTACATATTATAAGCCTTTTAATATATTTTACTTAAAGTTCCATATTACTACTACACAGACATGTAAGTTTTGTACGCATTATTTTACTATGTAAAGAAGTGATCCACTACTGACAGGTTTACTGAATTAACTTTAAGGACTATAAGTCCACATAAGCTTGTTTTGATAGTAACGAAATAGCAGTAGGTTATCACTACTCACCTAATACGAAACTTTCGTTTTCCATTGGATATGTTTTCTATTCGTTGAACTTCCGATAAATAGATCTATTCTGTTATTACTTTTATTTCTCAATGAAGTCAGAAATTATAACTTTTGTTTGGATTGTTATCAAAATGTTACAGTTATAACGGAAGTCGAAAATCTATACATTCGTATGTGATGTACCAACTGCAACAAAGGAGTTTTGAATTTTAAGTTATAAACGCTCGAGACTGTCGCTAAGCAACCACAAGACAAAAGTGAATGTTATATATTTCAATTAAATCAGATCTATTAATGAGATCTATATTTTGCAGTAGTGAGAAATTTTCTATGAAGTATTTTATACAAACCATACGAGTCTGTTTCGCTGGAGCTCCTATAAAACAAATGTATTTCATAAAGAAATTATTAAACTTTTCGTAATGATCCAAAACCAACAGCATAATTCAACATATTAAGGAAGAATATTATGCTATATTAAAATCAATGTAGAGCCTCACCACGTCGCTATATTCCATAAAGCAACGTTCGGTCATATTCTACCTGATGACTGTGCATCTTGATAAAAACACTGCTGCGTAATTTTCATTACAAAAGCTCCGTCGTACGTTTTTTACGTCTAAGGTACACCACTCTCTTTATTGGTTTCTATAATCTATCTAATATACGAAGACAGCAGTTTTCAATCGTCCGTTTTAACTGTTAGATCACACAGAAATCCATATGTGTTGTCCAGAGATTTGTCCGCTATGTTTTAGTATGAAATAGCATGAAATATCCATTTTGTTTTCCAGTTGCCTGAGTTATGTAGATGTTTTCGAAGCTTGTGTAGACGCGACTTTTTGCAGGTCACTTTATGAATGATCTTAATATCCCAAGCTCATCCATATTCCTTTGTAATTACTTAATTACTCTCAGCCTGAATAAATTTTATGACATGATTTTATGAATATCTTACGTCGAATAGTGTTGTTACATACCCTTCCAAAACCGATGCATTTTCTGAGGCATTACAACAACTTCATGATACAACAATGTTAAAATGTACCTCCATTACATCTATCTTACCGCAAGATTATACTATCTATGTGCGTCACGTGACTTGGTGATTTACATATATTTAACATCATTTTATTATAAATTAATATTAAACAATTTCTAGAAATAAATAACAAGTGTTTCTCAAATTCTCAAAGTTTCTGAAAATAGGATTCTCTATTCTCGGAATGCAATGGTTAAGGTCTTACTGAGAAGCCACAACCTATAATATCTTTAGGATATAGATATAGTATTTATAAGGCAGGTTTTAGTTTCTCATCAGTCTTTCTCCTATTTCATGATATAGTTTCCCGTTGAAATGCACCTATGCAAATAGCAAATACGTATAAACAACACATTTCTTGAACTACCTTTGTTGTAATACCTCCATAATAAACAACTTAGATACTTAGTTGTTTCTCACGTAAAGCTCTCATACACTATGCTTGGTAAGGCTTAGTCAAAACGATAAAAAACAATATTACTGTAAATACACCTTCATAATATAATTGTCTCAGAATTAAAAGGATCTTCATGTAATTTTATAAACTCGCACAGAGAACAGGAAAGGTAAAATAACATGAGGAAAAATAGCTGAATCGCAGATCTATTCACTGATACATAAATATCGAGGATATGACAATCAGCTCTGCAGGTCTATTCACTGATACATATAATGCCCCCACGGCTGAAAGAGCGAGCATGTCTGGTGCGACCGGGATTTGAACCCGCGACCCTCGAATTACGAGTCAAACGCCTTAACACACTAGGCCATGCCGGGCCCGATTAGTTATCTATCGAACATCAACTGCAAAACAAATTTTCGGGGATTCATCATACAATATTAGGCCAGCTATCTTATGTGCATTAACAAGTACGATACGACAAACGTAACGTGGCTGGTCTGATGAGCTCTTGCAATAAGCGAAAAATGTCTTGACAATAGATGTAGCATACATAGTGTGGTTGGAATACTGTTATACACTCTAGTACTTAGAATAAAGAAAGGGCTAATTAAAGAATACAGTATTTGAAAATGTAATAATCGTAATACTTCTGTCTATTCATTGAAAATATAATTATCATTAAGCTTCGCCAATTCGTACCATAACAATAGCAATCGTAGGATACAACCAGAATGTAACCTGTGTTGACAATATCTTGTTATATAGAACATGAGGTATAGAGCATGTAAGAAACCAGAGATTTTTAACACATTAATCTGTATAGAGCATAACATGGGCCAGTTTATTCGAATCAAAGTGTACTTAGATAGTGAAACTATTGTCGAATTTCGTTAACTTATATTGTATATATGACAAGCCTTTTGTCATATATACGTGAGAATATGTTACATATAAATTGGTATAGTTAAATAAGTATAGAATGTTGTCTCTAATATACCTTAACAAGTCCAACATAACATATAAACCAGTTATCTCAAATTCATTAGCAAGTACACAATGAATTATGGATTAACAATTTGGAATTTTCTAATAAGTACAGTGCCAGTTTTGTTTGTTTCGAATTTCATACAAAGCTACACGAAAGCTATCTGCGCTAGCCGTTCTTAATTTAGCAGTGTAAGACTAGAGGGAAGGCAGCTAGTCATCACAACCCACCGCCAACTCTTGGGCTAGTCTTTTACCAATGAATAGTGGGATTAAACGTCACATTATAACGCCCCCTCGGCTGGAAGGGCGATCATGTTTGGTGCGACCGGGATTCGAACCCGCGACCCTCGGATTACACGATTGGCCATGCCGGGCCAGATATGTTAGAAAATGAAATTTATGGATTACGCCATCGAGCTTGTAATATATTTATCTGACCGCTATAATCTAGACGTCTTTCAAAATATCCTACATACAAGACACCAAATTTCTGGAATAGTGTTACGAGCGTATAGTATATTACAAGCCAGTTGGTTACGATGGATCATCTTGTCGAGTATAACAAATAGAATCATTTTTATTCATACCGGAAACCAAGTAAAGGGCTGTTGCTAAAACGTTGTTCTGATGTTAGCCAATAAAACTATTTTAGTTTGGAGAACTTTTTATGTCATTATTAAACTTCCTATTTTGCATTTTGTAGTTTCCTCTTTGACAAAGTTCTTTTATTCGTGGTACAACAAACCTATCAAGTAAGTCGGATATTTGAGGAATATGGTTTATGACGGACAAATTGCTTGGGTTGTTTTATTACGTATAAGATACAATTCAAACTGTCCAGGATGCATTATCTAGGTTTAGTACAGTAAGTATAAGACGTGTGATATAATTTAGTCAGGGTTATTCAAATGAATAAACATCTTGTATACCAATATTCTCAGATAAGCAAATACAAGACATTTTAAGGGCCAATTATCTTGGATAAATAGGTTTAAGGCACGTAAATGGTCAGTTATATAGATGAAAACAAGAAGAAAATAACATAAAAAGAGCCAGTTATTTGAAATAAACACGTTTAGGACATATTAACTGCTAGTTATTTGAGATAAACATGTTTAGGGCATATAAAAGACCAGGTATTTGCGAACAACAGATATGCATTGTAAGACGTATAAAAGTTCAATTATTTGAAACTGACAAGTTTAGGACATACAAAAGGCCACCTACTTGAAATAAACAACTATAGAACATACAGAGGGCAGGTTATTTGAGATAAACAATTAAAGACATATAAAGCGCTAATTATTTAAGGTAAACACGTTTAGAGCACATAAAGGGAGAATTATTTCGAACAAACAAGTATAGAACATGTGAAGGGCTCGTTATTTGGGATAAACAACCTTAGGACGTGCAAAAGAGAAAATTATCTGATATAAATATTTACAGAACATATAAAGGGTCAATTATTTAACATAAACAAATAAACTGGAATAAACTATTCTAGGACATATAAGTGTCTGTTTAATGATTAAGTTTAGAGCATGTGATGTGCTAACTATTTGGAATAAACCCGTTTAGGGCATACAGAAACCTAATTATATAATATATGTATTGCTCATATAAATATTTTATTTGAGGTAAAAAGTACAGGACATATAAAGCATCAGTTATGTAGAATAAACAAATATATGACATATAAATATTCGGTTATTGGACATAAAAAGGATAAAATATACAACGTTTAAAAATACAGAGTATGACATAAACAATTTAAATACGTATTTATAATCATAAATTATTCGTTACATTTCGTTTCAATGATATCTGTCATGACTTAAAATAATAATATATATATTTTTTAATGTGGCTTTCTTCGAAAATCAGGGAAGTTTGTTTTTCAATTATGCGCAAAACTACACGAGGGCTATCTGCGCTGGCCGTCCCTTATTCAGCAGGGAAAGGCAGGTAGTCATCACCACCTACCACCAACTTTAGGGTTACTCTTTAGCCAACGAATAGTAGAATGAATCGTCACTTTATAATGCCTCACTGGCTGAAAGGGCAAGCATATTTGGTGTGACAGGGATTCGAGCCCGCGACCCTTGGATTACGAGGCAATATTTTAATAAGAAAATTAGGTAGCATTTATTTATCTTACTACATATATATATATATATATATATAGATAAGTATATGCTAAAATTCAAACTGTTTTAGGCCCGGCATGGCCAGGTGGTTAAGGCGCTCCATTCGAAATCCTTGGATTGCAAGTTCGAATCCCGTCACACCAAAGATGCTCGTCATTTCAGCCGTGGGGGCGTTATAATGTTACGGTCAATCCAACTATTCGTTGGTAAAGAGTAGCCCAATAGTTGGTTGTGAGTGGTGATGACCAGCTGCTTTCGCTCTAGTCTTACACTGCTAAATTAGGGACGGCTAGCGCAGATAGCTTTCATGTAGCTTTGAGGGAAAAATTAAAACAAACTAAACTGTTTTAATTTCTTAGATTCGTTATTTTCTTTATCATATACCCTATATTAGTTTATATGCTTTATATGTTTTTTTTTTGTTTTTTTTAATTTCACGCAAAGCTACTTGAGGGCTATCTGCGCTAGCCATCCTTAATTTAGCAGCGTAAGACTAGAGGGAAGGCAGCTAGTCATCACCACCCACCGCCAACTCTTGGGCCACTCTTTACCAACGAATAGTGGAATTGACCATCACATTATAACGCCTCCACGGCTGGGAGGGCGAGCATGTTTGGTGAGACCGCGATTCGAACCCGCGATCCTCGGATTACGAGTCGAACGCCTTAACACGCTTGGCCATGCATGATCCAGCTGGGGACATCTTCCTACGTATCGTAGAATAATGTTATAAAACTTTAACCATTATTCGATATAGATCGTAGGACACAATTCAATGTGCGATAGCTAAACAACCCCAAACTTCGAATATCTTTAAAAAACGGTAAGTCTCTCAGTGGCCTAAAAAGGTAAACCTATGGGCCGAAAATGCTAAAATCCAAATTTCAATACAAATGGTGGGTGGAGCATAGATTTACGATTAATAACAACATAGCCTAAAAACTGTATCCAACAACAACTTAAATTATCTAGGTAATGTAAAATTAACTGTAGTGTGAAACGTAATTGTTTGTTTCTGTAAACGGGAAATAAAAATAGATTTACAACTTCGTAGCACATGTATAGAATACGTAACGAAAGGCTTACCTTAGCTCTTAAATAAACTATATGATAACATATAATAGGTGCATTTCACGTAATTTTAACCTGTTGACTGCCAAGTATTTCAGCTGCTACAATACAACTCTGATGCTTCTTCATTTTGTAACTTTTTTCGTGACGCCATTTTTGGATCGAAAGTGAAACAATTTGTAAGTAGGTCAAATGCAAGTATGGTGCTTACATCTAGCGTTGAAGTTAGGTATTATTGAGAATGAATTAACTCGTGTGTGGCACTGTGTTATCTATCGGCTTGAATGAGTTATCTCGTCTACGGCACTGAACAGGTTAATGGAAAGAATTTCCTTTTTATTAGTAATAGTGCGTGAAATAGTTTGATTACGCTGTGTGGCTATTAAACCTGAAATTTCTAACGTTAAACTACATGCAAAATATTAAAACAGAAACAAAAATATATAAATAATTTGTTGAATCGATTTTTCTGATAGTCAATCTTAGCAAGTGATTAAAAACTTGAAACAAGGACGTCCAAATGGTAAAAACTCGAACCTAAAGAGTTTCTAATCTCTTGAAATATTAATCTGCATATTATCAAGGAATAATCTCAAAAGCTAGATAAGCAAATAAGCCAAGTACTCAAGGCAAACAAGCATAAGAAGGAAATTATAATTGGAAAAAAAGTTAAACTATGTATTATTAATAAGGCTAGTAAAGTTCTCAAGAGTGAATATTTTTACCGTACTAAAATGGTACAAAACAGTGTAGAAATATATTTGTGTTTAGCAGTAAAATATCTAATTATTAACAACTAGAAAACAGTTGAATATTAATAATAATGCATTTCCCATTGGCAAACAATAACTCAGTAAACTTATGAAACGTATGAAATAATAAGTGACATCTGATAGTGTGTTAAACACTTGTGTAGCTTGTAACATACTATCACATTATCACAATAAGTCACAAATACCCCAGAACTGTTTAAATATTCTAGAAAAGTCACAAAAGACAGAAAATTAAAGCATCTTCAATGTTCGTAGGTATTGGTGTGAAGTCACTTCAATGTCGTTACGTGTCAGAAATATGTCTTTACTGTTCACAGGTATTTATATGAAGTCACTTAACATTGTGACGTTTTAGAAATATGTCTTTACTGTTCACAGGTATTCATGTGAAGTCACTTCAATGTCGTTACGTGTCAGAAATATGTCTTTACTGTTCACAGGTATTCATGTGAAGTCACTTCAATGTCGTTACGTGTCAGAAATATGTCTTTACTGTTCATAGGTATTGTCGTGAAGTCACTTCAATGTCGTTACGTGTCAGAAAGATGTCTTTACTGTTCACAGGTATTCATTTGAAGTCACTTAACATTGTGACGTTTTAGAAATATGTCTTTACTGTTAATAGGTATTGTCGTGAAGTCACTTCAATGTCGTTACGTGTCAGAAATATGTCTTTACTGTTCATAGGTATTGTCGTGAAGTCACTTCAATGTCGTTACGTGTCAGAAAGATGTCTTTACTGTTCACAGGTATTCATGTGAAGTCACTTAACATTGTGACGTTTTAGAAATATGTGTTTACTGTTCATAGGTATTGTCGTGAAGTCACTTCAATGTCGTTACATGTCAGAAAGATGTCTTTACTGTTCACAGACCAACATACAGATGACCTTACATACAGCGTTGGTGGGTTAAATTTTATGGTTACGAAGGGGTAATCCTCTTTACAACTGAGGAAAACAAAGAATGGAAAGGTTGGTTATTCGTAGGTTATAAATGTGTGATTCAGAGGCTTGCTTAATACGGTTTTGAATGTAGGATAAAAACATCTACTGGACTAGTAAGAGACAGGTGACGCATGATTTATAAACAGCCCATTGAAGAATTAGTTAGGCTTAACTGTTTAACAGCTCCCAACTAAAAAGCTGATTAATTTAAAACAGAATCCTGTAAATTATCTCAGTTCAGGAACAAATATTGTAGAAATAATAATGAACGTCCGCTCAGTGTAAATGTAATATAAAATATCAGATATATCCTGTTGCTGGGAGTAAAACGTTTTTCTAAAGTCACGAGAGTGAAAAATCCTGCCTACTGTAATAACTCGTAAAGGAACAAATTCATGTAGTTGGAACAACATGTATGTTCGAGAAGTCTTGATAGAAGTGAAAGGGTATTTATTCATTTTTAACAAAGGTACACAAAAATAAAGACTTTTCGGTATAAATAAATACGCCACGGAATTACGACATTAACCTTAAATAACATACCTGAGAAGCACCAGTCAGTGAAAGCGTGTGTATGCTTTTCTTAGAGCAAAGCCACATGGGGTTAACCGTGTTCACCGACGGGAATCGAACCTTTAATTTTAGCATTGTAAATGCGAAGACTTACCACACTCTGAGCGGGGACACAGTTCAAAAATGGGGGGATAGTGATATTAACATTACAGAACCAACTTAACAAACAAACATACATGGGGTTCAGAGTATACCATCAAGGAAAAAAAAAGTGTTAATAAATCGTGTGATGAGTTGGTGTAATCCGTTTATGTCGATTTCGATATGCTACAATACTTTTATGGAGCCCGACATGGCCAGGTGGATTAAAGCGTTCGACTTGTAATCTGAGGGTCACGGGTTCGAATCACGGTCGTACCAAACATGCTCGCCCTTTCAGCGTGGGGTTGCTCGCCCTTTCAGCCGTGGGGTCGTTATAATGTTATGGTCAATCTCACTATTCGTTGGTAAAAGAGTAGCCCAAGTATTGGCGGTGGGTGGTGATGACTAGCTGCCTTCCCTCTAGTCTGACACCGCTAAATTAGGGACGGCTAGCGCAGATAGCCCTCGTGTAGCTTTGTGCGAAATTCAAAAGAAACAAATTCCATAATTTAAAAAAAAATAATTTTAGTCTGAAATACATGTAAAAGAAAGATATACACAAAGTTTGAACAAAAATTCGTTAATATTTAATTTGTTTACGTCGGCGTAGCCAGTCCGTATGCTTTACGTCTGCAGTCTGGTTTACCTAAACCAGAATGATGTTCTGAAGAATACGGAGAATTAATTATTCATTATCCGAAGACGTTTATTTATGTTATATTAAAATAATAATAATGTTGGCTTAAACAATGTGTGTGCTTGTGTTTTTTTCTTATAGCAAAGCCACATTGGGCTATCTACTGAGCCCACCGAGGAGAATCGAACCTCTGATTTTAGCGTTCTAAATCCGGAGACATACCGCTGTACTGGCGGAAGGCGCTTAAGTATTGACGAACAAATATCAGTATTACTCCGGAAAGAAATGTTAATAAGTATTTGTTTCTCTCTCTTGTGTGTTGTTATTAAAACTGTTGTTCATGTACCATGTACAACTAAAGTTAAGTTTGCTTGTAGAATTTTTATTCTAAATGAAATAAGAAAATAACTGAAAATTCTGCATTTTTTAGGAAACCTTCCTGTCATTCAGGTTTTCCATAATTTTTCCTCATAAAAAATATTTTTGTAACATATTAAATACCGCTTCTCTGCTGTTTTGAATTTCGTGCAAAGTTATTAGAGGAAAGGCAGCTAGTCGCCACCACTCACCGCTAACTTTTGGGCTACTCTTTACCAATGAACAGTGACACTAGCTATCACATTATAACATCACTATTACAGAAATGACGAGCATGTTCGATAACTGGATTCGATCCC
The DNA here is from genome assembly GCF_004210375.1 of Tachypleus tridentatus. Classification (NCBI taxonomy): domain Eukaryota; kingdom Metazoa; phylum Arthropoda; class Merostomata; order Xiphosura; family Limulidae; genus Tachypleus; species Tachypleus tridentatus. Next base: position 12,446,331 of record NC_134835.1, on the reverse strand, counting down.
GCTATATTTATATTAAAAGCTGAGTACCAGGTGCTATTCATTCCCGTTTGTTTTGAAATATTTTAGCCACATGTTTTCGAGCTTTAATGTTTATCAGATGGAACTAATAATATAGTGCACAAGCTACATGTAGCCTAAATATGTTTATGTATACGTGTTTAATTTGTATGTTTACTTACAATTTTTCAAAACTGTAACAATGTGTTAGCCAGAATTTTATTAATTTGTTACAGCGAACATTGCGTGTGTGGGATTGTGCTATCGTGGTACAACTTTAAAACAATGATAAAGTTTGTATATGTGTCACGTGACGTAGTGTACCAATGAGGACACTTTCTCGGTTTATCATAAGTGCATTCAACACTTATTTGTGCTTTTCTTTAACACACTGATTAGAATAATAAATCAAACCTTTAATTATTAACTCTGTCTTAATAATAATAATTATAGTTTAAATCACATTTCTGGCTACAAATATATAAATCTACTTTAATAGGTGCAAGCAATACATCGTGAAAATCAACTACCAGAAAATTCATGGGACGTATTATAGTCCCTATAACATATACAATATATGTGTGTGTGTTTTAAGTAATTCGCGTCTGTTTTATTGCTAATGAACTTCATTAACATTTATTGGTCCACCTAATTTTCGAAGTTGAACGTGTATCAGTGAAGCTCTCATCTTCCGGTTAATACCCGGTTTTCGAAGTTGAAGGTGTATCAGTGAAGCTCTCATCTTCCGGTTAATACCCGGTTTTCGAAGTTGAAGGTGTATCAGTAAAGCTCTCATCTTTCGGTTAATACCCGGTTTTCGAAGATGAAGGTGTATCAGTGAAGCTCTCATCTTCCGGTTAATACCCGGTTTTCGAAGTTGAAGGTGTATCAGTGAAGCTCTCATCTTCCGGTTAATACCCGGTTTTCGAAGTTGAAGGTGTATCAGTGAAGCTCTCATCTTCCGGTTAATACCCGGTTTTCGAAGTTGAAGGTGTATCAGTGAAGCTCTCATCTTCCGGTTAATACGCGGTTTTCGTAGATTAATAACAATAAATTCTAGATTGAAAGAAGAAATTCCTTCCCATGACGCTGAATGTAAAATCCACAGCGTCAGGAGTATTACCAACCACTATCTAAACAAACGTAACTTCATCCTTTTCTCCAGTTTACTATTGTTACTCTTACATTCTACATTACCAGAATAACTTTACCTCTGAATGATAGAATCTCTTATCAATAAAAGAAATGATTATAAGAAATAGAAGAGAAATATTCAGGGTAAACATCTGAAGAATTAGCTCTGTTGTGTGAGATTGAGAAAACATCTTGTATTGCTAACTGAATTAGGTTTTATATTGTTTGTGTAGTTGAAAAAAAACACACACACCCTTAGTTAGAAGATAAACCTTTTGCCATTAAACCTTCAATTGTAGAAATGTAAAGAAAGTTTAAAAAATGAACGTCAATCCGTAATACTTATCAATGCATCTTTCTTGGATTCATTTTACAAACTAAAATAACGAAATAAAAATTTTACTGCAGAAAACAATAATTCTGTACAGTTCATTATTTTATATGTTGAACGATTTATGGGGCAATTTACTTTAAAAAGTCCATAAGTTTCAAATGAATTTCTTATCGGTAAAGAGTTCTAAGTTTGTGTTTGAAATATCGTGTCATCTGATTGGACAGCTTCTGAAGAAGATTGGTTACGCCAGAAAGAAATTACCGTCAAATTACAACCATCCTATCTAACCGGTCCTCGGCGGAAATTCTTTGCCTTCAGCTGTGTACGATTATAGTGTAAATGCATTTTTTATCTCAGAAGGCATTATTTATGGCGACTAGCTAATAGTCTATTTCTGCATCTCCTGAGACCACACCCTAAACTACGTGGTATTTATTTACGAAATATTAATAATCAGTACAACAAAGAAACGTGCCTTATATAATTACAATGTCTTCCATGAACGTCTTAAGCCTGATAGTAAAGTAGAGTTTAACACGTTCTGTTAATAGGAATTTTTAGACGTTTAGTTATATTAGAAATAGATAGAGTGACAGACGATGGGAAATAAAGAGAAAAAGAGACAGATAAATAGATGACTTTTTGAAATACCGAAATTAAGAAGAAAGCTGATGAAGATTGCTAGCCTTCTGCCAACAACTGTAGATTTTAATAAGTTACTTCAATGACAAAATCAATGTTACAGTTTGAAAATTTCAATATTTAAAAAGGACAGCAAACACGAAATACCAAGAAGACATAAGACGTGACAATGGAGTGAATTAGTCATTGTTTTAAATAAGCTATATGTATATTTGTTTGTATGTGTGTTATTAAAAATGTTCTTATGAGTAGGTAGGAAGGAGCGATATATATTACTGTAGGCAAATGCAAGTTATTTTATTGTCTTATTATTTGTTTGCTCGTTCCTTGTTAAGCACACAGCTACATAATAAGCACCGTGAGCTCTTTCATTATTATCTGTAGATGGGATAATAATATTTGTCTAAGCTGTTGAAAATATCCATTTACTGCTTCAGAATATTTAAAATATTAATTATTAGATAACTGGATCAGCCTCTTGATCCTGAGGAGACCTTGCTAGTATTGATAACTGGATCAGCCTCTTGATTCTGAGGAGACATTGCTAGTATTGATAACTTGTTCAACCTTTCGATCCTGAGGAGAGTTTGCTAGTATTGATAACTGGACCAGTCTCTTGATTCTGAGGAGACCTTGCTAGTATTGATAACTTGATCAACCTTTCCACCCTAAGGAGAGTTTACTAGTATTGATAACTGGACCAGTCCCTTTATCCTGAGGAGACCTTGCTAGTATTGATAACTTGATCAACCTTTCCACCCTGAGGAGAGTTTGCTAGTATTGATAACTCGATCAACCTTTCCATCCTGATGAGAGTTTGCTAGTATTAAAAACTAGATCAGCCTTTTGATCCTGAGGAGACCTTGCTAGTATTGATAACTGGATCAGCCTTTTGATCATGAGAAGACCTTGCTAGTTTTCATTGTCTTCTTTACCATAGACAAAATTATTTATATTTATAATTTTATCCTGGTTTGTTTGAAGTAATATCGATAAACGTTCATCAGTCACATTCTTCTTTCAACAGGCTTTACTGACTAAACCTGTTGAACATGTTTTCTTATTTATGTTGAAATAAGTATCAGAAACTGCTTTTTGAACAAATAAAACCACTTTTCACCCTTCAAAAACAGCTCTTTTTCTTTCTCTGTAAAAGTAGATAGACTATCCAATCTCTAAGTGTTCTTAACTGTGTAAAAGTAGATGTACTATCCAATCTCTAAGTGTTCTTCACTGTCTAAAAGTAGATGTACTATCCAATCTCTAAGTGTTCTTAACTGTGTAAAAGTAGATGGACTATCCAATCTCTAAGTGTTCTTAACTGTGTAAAAGTAGATGTACTATCCAATCTCTAAGTGTTCTTCACTGTGTAAAAGTAGATGTACTATCCAATCTCTAAGTGTTCTTCACTGTGTAAAAGTAGATGTACTATCCAATCTCTAAGTGTTCTTCACTGTGTAAAATTAGATGTACTATCCAATCTCTAGGTGTTCTTAACTGTGTAAAAGTAGATGTACTATCCAATCTCTAAGTGTTCTTCACTGTGTAAAAGTAGATGTACTATCCAATCTCTAAGTGTTCTTCACTGTGTAAAAGTAGATGTACTATCCAATCTCTAAGTGTTCTTCACTGTGTAAAAGTAGATGTACTATCCAATCTCTAAGTGTTCTTTACTGTGTGAAAGTAGATGTAATATCCATTCTCTAGGTTTTCTCGAATGTATTTCAGAAAATGTTTTTTAAATGTTTAAAAAGTAGCTATTCTTATTGTTAAGGCACTGTAGTCTTTAATAAAACCAACATATTTATAACAAAATATATTATCACGTATTTATGGTATTAAAGTAGTATTTGAATATCTGAACATTTCGATATTGTGAACATTTTTGTCTTTTATCAACGTAAGTATTTGTTTTTAGTTTCTTCAAATTGAACTCCGTCTAGTAGTAATAAAATACAAACATTTTATAAATATAAAACTAATTCAAGCTTGCTATAAATCTCGTAAATGTGTCCTCATATTTATGTGCATAACTACATATTTTCTTTATTTTGATTTGGAATAAGAATATAATCTTACACTTTGATTTGTAATATTGTTGTGAAAATCATTATTAATCAGTCACGGAAGGACACGTGATATTATTCGCATCTATTTCCTGCCCACTTCCGTCTATTGCGTATGAAAAGACTAAAACGAATTAAGTATTCGGAAATGGTCGTTAGATTTCTGTTCGTCAGATTTTGACTGAATTGTTTGTTTCTGAATTTCGCACAAAGCTACTGGAGGGCTATCTGTGCTACCCGTCCCTAATTTAGCAGTGTAAGACTAGAGGGAAGGCAGTTAGTCATCACCACCCACCGCCAACTCTTGGGCTACTCTTTTACCAACGAATAGTGGGACTGACTGTCACAATCTAAAAGGGCTAAAAGGGCTAGTCTGTTTGGCGAGCCGGGCCTAAGTGTGTGTGTGTGCTTCTTATAGCAAAGCCACATCGGGCTATCTGCTGAGCTCACCGAGGGTAATCGAACCCCTAATTTAAGCGTTGTATATCCGGAGACTTATCGCTCAATGTTTGACTGAAAGCAGTTTTAAAGTTTCGTGGAAACTTATAGCATTATTTTATTATTATAAGTCCATAATACTGGTAAAGTACTTAATACACTGGGCATCAAATAAAATATATATATATATATATGAAATTTATTTTGAGAAATACCCGAGGTAAAACAATGGGTAATGCTATAGAAAGAGACTAATTTCACTCCTAGTGGCAGGAAAAACAACTAAGTGTCAGTTGTTCTCTTTGTATTAATACTATGTCTTCCCTTCCTTTGTTTCAAAATATATTTTTGTTAGTAAACGAGAGCCAGTTCTGAAACCTGTAATACAGAGGTTTATTAATAATATCCTTTGTTCACTAGCTGGCATAAATAATGATTATTAGTCTACTATAATTTTATCCATACACTTTGAACACATAAAAACTGGATCAGCCTTTTGATCGTGAGAGTTTGATAGCATTGATAACTGGATTTGATCCTGAGGAAAGGTTGCCAGTACTTATTGTTGTTATACTGACCAAAATAATGTTCCAGGCCTTGCATGCCCATGTGCTCTACTCGTAATACGAGGTCGCGAGTTCGAATCCTTATCTAACCAAATATGCTCGCCCTCTCAGACGTGGAGGACGTTATATGCTGACGGTCGATACAACTATTTGTTGGTAAAAGATTAGCCCCACAGTGGGTGAGTAGTGATGACTAGTTGCCTTCCTTCTAGTCTTACACTCCTGAATTAGGGACGGCTAGCGCACATAGCCCTCGCGTAGCTTTGAGCGAAATTTATAAACAAACAAACAATAACGTTCTATTTACTATCTTAGGTTGGTGTGTGTGTATTTTTTAGGTGAATGGGAAAAAAAAACTTAGTAACTTTTAATAAAGTCTAAATCTCTAAACATTTTAATATAATGAAAGGTATTAATATCACCATGTTGGATAATAACAAATAAAAGCTCAGGAAAAAAAAAAACTTTACTAATAGAACAAAAATAAGACGTATCTTGGTCCAAGACGTTTTTTTTTGTTGTTATTGGAATTATAAACAAAATTTTAAAGTTCCACAATGTTATTTGTAGATGGCGCTAAGGTGCAAACATATATAAAATAATACTACATTCGTTGTTTATCAAACAAACAAAAAGAACGTGGTATTGTTTTGCTATTGTCTAATGGAGTAATACATTACACATTTCTGCTGTGCCTGACAGATGCTTCCGACCAGACGAACTTGTTGCATTAATTAAGTGGCTTGTTTACTAATTATTATAGTTGCCACCAGGGTGAATATGATTAATATGTCATTAGTACAAAGTCGCATAAACTTCAGTTTGATAATTTGACTAATTACTGTAAATGGTGGCACTGAAAGGATAATAAATGTATATACAATAGGCGGCTTCTATCCTATTCTAAATTATCAGTGGATTTGAAATTGCAGCGACTTGCTATAGGGTTTGGATACTTAAAATAATGTAAGTAAATTTTATAGTATTTTAATGTAATCAGAATTTCACGACGTAAGAAGAATCTAGTGAAAATAGATTAATCATTCCCAAAATAACACTTACAGACAAATATATTTTCAGACAGCGTCTGATCGCTTTGTAATCACTATAAACATCAACTGAAATGGAAACTATTTGTAGTTTTCTGAAAATACCAGGACATTTTCAACTCAAAGTTAATTGTGTTAGTGGACAGCATTTTTCAGTACGTTATCGTTTGACCGTCTCACACCTCCGAGCTTTCTAATACTGATGCTCACATGAAAATAGTTCGATTATGACTGCTGTATTTTAAATAACTAATGAGCTCTGAACAAAAAGTAACTCCAACGGTCCGATCCTCTCAAATGACAAAGCGCAGGTATTCCATTGCGTACGCATGCTAAAAACAACGACTCCACGCATTGTGTATACATAGCGATATAATAACAAATTGCAAAGCATAAGGTAAGATTGGAATTTATTTTCGTAGTTTTTCAACTGTAGTTTATCTAACAAAATTACCCATGGTCTAATCGAAAATGATCATTTTTAATGTATGGACAATACAAATGCATATACGCATATGCTACGCATAGAATTAACACATTACGTCTAATTACGATATGGTTGAGAAGAGAAGACCACACCTTTACGAACATGGGTATTGAGAAACTGCTGACAAAAACAAAACCATATATCACTACACCAACTTCCACGGAGTGCTTGAAGGCCTGACACAACGAGCGTGACTCCTACCATCAGTAGCAAGCTGCTCCCATCAGCTCCACCCATTGGCTACTGGAAACGTGGTCTCACTCACAGCCTTAGGCATGTTGTGGCTACTTATGTAGCCAGTACCTGCTCTTCACTATTCATGCTGTCTTGATTTGTCACGAACTCATTTATCGATGGACGTATCTCAGAGCCTTTTTCCTGCTAGAGATATTTATCTGAGAATTTTAATTGACAGTACAGTAAGAGGACGCCACGTACCTGCGCGAGTGAATGTGACTTGCCTTAGGCAAGATTCGAACTGGACCTTTTTTATATTTTACATTAAACAAACAATAATCTTTCTAAGGGCTTCTAAACCATGTGGTTGCATGTTCAATATAATAAGATATAAGTGTATTTAAAATAATTTCTGAATAACAAAAAGTTGTTTAAAGCTCCTTGTTCTTAAAACAATCAAAATACATTAATATTGGAAAAAAAAATAAGTAATGGAAGAGCAGCAGTAACAACACGTAAACAAACGTAACAGACCGTAGCTCCTTTTATCGATTTTTATCTCTTTCTACGTGAGAGAGAAATATATGGTTACGCAGGGTTCATTTTTCAGCTTCGAATTTTTTACATATTTTATTTGTTTTATTTTAAATCGTATTCGAGAATTAAAACCAACTGAAGGAGTATATTTGTGTATACATAAATGTACAGTGTTACAATCAAGATGGAGATAACGTCTTATTATGGAAATCTATAGTAAGGAACAAAGAACTTGCACAGTCGGAATAATTTGTTTGTTATGATAAAAATAGCAAAGGTATCTAACATCTCTAAGAGTTACCTTTTAATTCATTGTAATGTTATGTTTTATTTATTTTGACATGATCATGTAGTGCATCAAATGAGCTATTTACGTAAATAGCTTTAAGTTAACAAATATTAATTTTGGAAACCTCCTAAGAGGTAGAAATAACTTTACTTAAAGGTTATTTTGGATCAGTTTTAATCGATAATTAAAGTTTCATTATCTAAACAGTTCCTTTTAACCATTTACTTTTAAAGAACAAAATTTTTGGTTTGACTCTCAGAAACAAAAACAAAGATAGAAGCATCGTAATAAACAGAAAGAAGTTTCTTTAATTTCCAGTTAAACAAAAATTGTTATCTGAATAAAAAATAGTGAAATAGAAAATAACAGTTTTTACATTCCCAAAACCAGGTGGATAATTATAAGAACTACTGTATTGTTACTGTAAGGTATAGTTTATTTTACTAACTGTTAGTAAGAACTACTAGTATCATTACTGTAAGGTATAGTTTGTTTTACTAACTGTAAGTAAGAACTACTGTATTGTTACTGTAAGGTATAGTTTATTTTACTAACTGTTAGTAAGAACTACTAGTATCATTACTGTAAGGTATAGTTTATTTTACTAACTGTAAGTAAGAACTAGTGTGTTGTTACTGTAAGTTATAGTTTGTTTTACTAACAGTAAGTAAGAACTACTGTATTGTTACTGTAAGTTATAGTTTGTTTTACTAACTATAAGTAAGAACTAGTGTGTTGTTACTGTAAGTTATAGTTTGTTTTACTAACTGTAAGTAAGAACTACTGTATTGTTACTGTAAGTTATAGTTTGTTTTACTAACTATAAGTAAGAACTAGTGTGTTGTTACTGTAAGTTATACTTTGTTTTACTAACTGTTAGTAAGAACTACTGTATTGTTACTGTAAGTTATAGTTTGTTTAACTAACTGTAAGTAAGAACTAGTGTGTTGTTACTGTAAGTTATAGTTTGTTTTACTAAATGTAAGTAAGAACTACTGTATTGTTACTGTAAGTTATAGTTTGTTTTACTAACTATTAGTAAGAACTAGTGTGTTGTTACTGTAAGTTATAGTTTATTTTACTAACTATTAGTAAGAACTACTGTATTGTTACTGTAAGTTATAGTTTGTTTAACTAACTGTAAGTAAGAACTAGTGTGTTGTTACTGTAAGTTTTAGTTTGTTTTCCTAACTGTAAGTAAGAACTACTGTGTTGTTACTGTAAGTTATAGTTTGTTTTACTAACTATAAGTAAGAACTAGTGTGTTGTTACTGTAAGTTATAGTTTGTTTTACTAACTGTAAGTAAGAACTACTGTATTGTTACTGTAAGTTATAGTTTGTTTTACTAACTATAAGTAAGAACTAGTGTGTTGTTACTGTAAGTTATACTTTGTTTTACTAACTGTTAGTAAGAACTACTGTATTGTTACTGTAAGTTATAGTTTGTTTAACTAACTGTAAGTAAGAACTAGTGTGTTGTTACTGTAAGTTATAGTTTGTTTTACTAAATGTAAGTAAGAACTACTGTATTGTTACTGTAAGTTATAGTTTGTTTTACTAACTATTAGTAAGAACTAGTGTGTTGTTACTGTAAGTTATAGTTTATTTTACTAACTATTAGTAAGAACTACTGTATTGTTACTGTAAGTTATAGTTTGTTTAACTAACTGTAAGTAAGAACTAGTGTGTTGTTACTGTAAGTTTTAGTTTGTTTTCCTAACTGTAAGTAAGAACTACTGTGTTGTTACTGTAAGTTATAGTTTGTTTTACTAACTATTAGTAAGAACTAGTGTGTTGTTACTGTAAGTTATAGTTTGTTTTACTAACTATTAGTAAGAACTACTGTATTGTTACTGTAAGTTATAGTTTGTTTAACTAACTGTAAGTAAGAACTAGTGTGTTGTTACTGTAAGTTTTAGTTTGTTTTCCTAACTGTAAGTAAGAACTAGTGTGTTGTTACTGTAAGTTATAGTTTGTTTTACTAACTATTAGTAAGAACTAGTGTGTTGTTACTGTAAGTTATAGTTTGTTTTACTAACTATAAGTAAGAACTACTGTATTGTTACTGTAAGTTATAGTTTGTTTAACTAATTGTAAGTAAGAACTAGTGTGTTGTTACTGTAAGTTTTAGTTTGTTTTCCTAACTGTAAGTAAGAACTACTGTGTTGTTACTGTAAGTTATAGTTTGTTTTACTAACTGTAAGTAAGAACTAGTGTGTTGTTACTGTAAGTTATAGTTTGTTTTACTAACTGTAAGTAAGGACTAGTGTGTTGTTACTGTAAGTTATAGTTTGTTTTACTAACTGTAAGTAAGAACTAGTGTGTTGTTACTGTAAGTTATAGTTTATTTTACTAACTATTAGTAAGAACTAGTGTATTGTTACTGTAAGTTATAGTTTGTTTTACTAACTGTAAGTAAGAACTATTGTTGTTATTGTGATTTATTGTTCATGTTACCAGGTATAAGTAAAAACTACTGGTGTCGTTATTGGACCTTTTAGTTTATGTACTAGGTGTAAGTAAGAACTGTTATTGTCTTTAATGTAAACTATATGTATATATATATTTTAACAGGTACAAGTAAGAACTACTGTCGTTTTTATAAGTTATATTAAACAATCACTTGCGTTTTTGTCAGGTACACATACAGTGAGCTGAATGGTATCTTATATCACATAACACATGAGCTAATGAGGTCGATAATGAAGTTCACGACTCAGTCATAGCTTTCTATAATTTACAGTTGATAACCAGAGATAAAGCAGTTACTCAATGGTATCCATAACTACTTAACGTAATAACATGTTGTGCCGTAATGGTCAAGATATATCGCAACTGAAAGTGTGAAACAAGTTCAATGTAATACTACGGCTCTAACTTTGGACTATCAGATCCGCAGCCCGGCACACTGAGCAACTGATGCTTGACGGAATCTAGAACAATTTGGAATTCTGCAGTGAATTTAGTTTATATTCTAACGACCTGGAAAGAGGGTTTGAACTAATTTGTTTAAAATGTTAATGTACGTAATCAGAAAGAACAGAAAACCTTGGTAGAAAACACGGAAAAAAATCTGAATTCTTTCAAGTTTGTATTTGAACAAAATTACTTGAAGCTTAGTGTCTGTGTAAACACACATCTTTTCATGTACGTATTTCGAAATACGTTAAGTAGCATTTCGTATGCTCGCCCTAAGAATGACCTTGAAAGCCAAATTCACCATAAAAAAATGTCACTGGTTTGTCATTACACGTAATGATTTTCTGATTCATTTATATTTCATTGACAGATAAGTTAAACAAGATAAATAAACTTAAGCCTTAGCTATAAAATCCTGAGATAGAACTTTGTTGACAGAATAACATTTTAAAAGCTAATGTTACACAACTTATTGTTGTTGTTTTTTTTTAATTTTGCACAAAGCTACTCGAGGGCTATCTGTGCTAGCCGTCCCTAATTTAGCAGTGTAAGACTAGAGGGAAGGCAGCTAGTCATCACCACCCGCCGCCAACTCTTGGGCTACTCTTTTACTAACGAATAGTGGGATTGACCGTCACATTATAACGCCTCCACGGCTGAAAGGGCGAGCATGTTTGGCGCGACGGGGATGCGAACCCGCGATCCTCAGATTACGAGTCGCACGCCTTAACGCGCTTGGCCATGCCGGGCCTTACACAACTTATCTCACTAAATTGTAATGGTTGATACTATTATACCGTCATATAATTATTCTTTATTATATTATTCTATATAAATTACAACATTTTAACGTCAATAACTCGGAGGGGCTGATTGTCAATAGAACAATGTGTGAATCATCCGCACGGTCAGGTGACATAGGGTTGAATCTGTGATAAGCGCGAGGAACTCGTGTATTTTGTGAAAAAAAACGGTATAAGTACACGAAAATCCTAAGATCCAGTTAAATCCAACAGTTCAGGATTATTTCGGGTAACTGACCAGTACAGGTTCCAAGACGACTTTGCTCCATGCCACGAGAACTTGGTAATATTTATCTTATCTATACAGTAGACGTGTAATATTTATGTTATCTATACAGTAGACGTGTAATACAGAGGAAACATCCTTTTAGGTATATTATAAAATTAACTCAGGGTTTATATTATTGATTTCAAAACACAGAATTAAAACACGATGTTAACCAGGAAACAACCCTGTTGAAACCTGCTTTATTGCTATTGGTAACAAAGTGTAAGACAAGAAACCGAGTAACGCTTGGAACTATAGGAAGTCCTAACATTATAAACTCAGCCCTCCCTGCATTCATTCCGTCATGCCACCGCGATATCAAGCAGTTATCAAGACTTAAAGGGGAAACAAATATTAAAACTAGAAACAGTCTTGGTGATCACATGTTATAAGTCACATCTGTGACGTTATCTTTAAATGTAGGGTTTAGTATTCAGAGGACGTTTTAGTATTCACCAAGTATTTATTGATTATTTGCTGTGATACATTTGTCACGGTTGCTTTGTTAGTAAAGATATGTATATGTGTTCGGATGACTTAAATATTGGTCAGCTTGCACTATACATAACTATCTTAGACTAGTCTGATATTTCCACAGTACACAATATCGTAAATAGTTACAGGAACCGAAAACAGTGTAAAACAAACTGGATAATGCAATCATTTATCCATCATTGATTGTACTGAGGTACAGAGAAATCCAATTCTTTAAACCTAAATTGTCACACAAAAATCCAAAATTAGCATCTAGTCTGTTACAGAGAAATTTGAAACCTAGAAGCTAAGATTTTACAGAGAAATTCAATATTTGTCACTTAATCTGTAACAGAAAAATCCAAAATTAGCTTCTGAATTATTCATGAGAAATCCGAAATTAGCATCTAGTTTGTTACAAAAAATTCGAAGACTGGGATCTAAGTTCTTGCAGAAAAACCCAATATTGGCATCTAAACTGTTACAGAAAAATCGAAAATTAGCATCTAGTATGTTACAAACAAATTCAAAATTAGCTTCTGAATTGTTCATGAGAAATTCAAAATTAGCATCTAGTTTGTTACAAAGAAATTCGAAGACTGGAATCTAAGTTTTTGCAGAAAAACCCAACATTGGCATCTAAACTGTTACAGAAAAATCGAAAATTAGCATCTAGTCTGTTACAGAAAAATCCGACACTTGACAACTAAACTTGGATTTGGTCTTGATGTTTATTGTTACGTGTTTTATTTTTCCTTCTTTGACATATCATGACGGAACTTGATAATAGCTCAAAAGAGTTAAACTGTGTAAACATATCAGTGCTGAGGGTTACCTTGCATTTTCAGATGTGAAATTACTTGTTCTAACAGTTATTAGTCAATTAAGTATTGTAACTGATGTATTAAGTATTGTAAATTGTGGATTAAGTATTGTAACTGATGTATTAAGTATTGTAAATTGTGGATTAAGTATTGTAACTGATGTATTAAGTGTTGTAAATTGTGGATTAAGTATTGTAAATTGTGGATTAAGTATTGTAACTGATGTGTTAAGTATTGTAAATTGTGGATTGAGTATTGTAACTGATGTGTTAAGTATTGTAAATTGTGGATTGAGTATTGCAACTGATGTGTTAAGTATTGTAAATTGTGGATTAAGTATTGTAACTGATGTGTTAAGTGTTGTAAATTGTGGATTAAGTATTGTAAATTGTGGATTAAGTATTGTAACTGATGTATTAAGTATTGTAAATTGTGGATTAAGTATTGCAACTGATGTGTTAAGTATTGTAAATTGTGGATTAAGTATTGTAACTGATGTGTTAAGTATTGTAAATTGTGGATTAAGTATTGTAACTGATGTGTTAAGTATTGTAAATTGTGGATTAAGTATTGTAACTGATGTATTAAGTGTTGTAAATTGTGGATTAAGTATTGTAACTGATGTATTAAGTATTGTAAATTGTGGATTAAGTATTGCAACTGATGTGTTAAGTATTGTAAATTGTGGATTAAGTATTGTAACTGATGTGTTAAGTATTGTAAATTGTGGATTAAGTATTGTAACTGATGTGTTAAGTATTGTAAATTGTGGATTAAGTATTGTAACTGATGTATTAAGTGTTGTAAATTGTGGATTAAGTATATGCAACTGATGTGTTAAGCATTGTGATTTACTCGCCTGGTAAAGTCGATGAGTGGTTTAGTGGTAAGATTCAAAATTGTAGATGAGAAGGTCCAAGGTTCACTCCGCAATGTATTACCGAACACATAGTTATTTCAGCTGTGAGAGTGTTATAATCGTTATATTCATTCCTTCTATTTTGTTACCAGTAGCTATATAGACTGCTAATCATACTGACTCGTTTCAATCTCTCTGGTCAGAAGGTTTAAATTTAGATTCGTCATATTTGACCAAGGGCCGATTTGGCCAGGCGATTAAGGCACTCGACTCATTATCTAAGGGAGGGTCGTGGGTTCGATGCCCATCGCACCAAATATACTTGCCCTTTCAGTCGTGGGGACGTTACAACGTGAAGATCAATCCCACTATTCGTTGGTAAAATAGTAGTCCAAGAGTCGGCTGTGGGTGGTGATGACTAACTGACATCTCTCGTGTAGCTTTGCGCGAAGTACAAAAACAAACAAACAAACATATCTGACCCTTAAAGGTCTTTGACCTAGTTTTTCAACCGGGTGCTGAACAAGGAGCTATTGAGTTAGAAAATAGGAAACCTAATATTCTAATTCCAGGTATATGTATATTATTTAGGTTAAAGTCGTTCCTAGTTGCCATTTTCGTCAAAAGTAAAAGTTGATGAACTTAATCCTCTTAGAGATCTTTAACTTAAATATTCTGGTAACCCAGTTTTAAACATCAGTTACGTCAGAGAAGTGGTGAAAAATGGACTATTTAGATGGGAAGAAGTTTCTGTAGTTATAAGTATGACGTTATAACCTAACATGACTTTGGTTTTGTATCTGAGAAACCACGTTTTGTTGAAATATTTTTGACAGTTACGTCTGTCTGTGTGTCTGTCAGTATATTCTTTTCCGAGTACAGTCTGTTTTCGCTATCATCTCCCAAAAACACAAAGCATCTACAGGTTTTTATTACTGAGTGTAATTCTAGTATATTGTATTTGTTTACTAATGTTTCTTTTATATTTCTTGTACATATTTGTTTTTTAATTGCAATTTCATTGCATACAATTGACGGGTTAAGTGTAGTAATTAGTCAATTAAGTATTGTATCTGATGTATTAAGTATTGTAAATTTGTGAATTAAGTATTGTAACTGATGTATTAAATGTTGTAAATTTGTGGATTAAGTATTGTAACTGATGTATTAAGTATTGTAACTGGTATATTAAGTATTGCAGCTGATGTATTAAGTATTGTAACTGATGTATTAAGTATTGTAACTGATATATTAAGTATTGTAACTGGTATATTAAGTATTGCAGCTGATGTATTAAGTATTGTAACTGGTGTATAAGTATTGTAACTGATTTATTAAGTGTTGTAAATTTGCGGATTAAGTATTGTAACTGATGTATTAAGTGTTGTAAATTTGTGGATTAAGTATTGTAACTGATTATTAAGTATTGTAACTGATGTATTAAGTATTGTAACTGATGTATTAAGTATTGTAACTGATGTATTAAGTATTGTAACTGATGTATTAAGTATTGTAACTGATGTATTAAGTATTGTAACTGGTGTATTAAGTATTGTAATTTCTCTACAAAAGGTTTTACTAACATTTCAGATATAATTTTTTGCTATTAATCACTGCTTACTTGTGATTTTTTTCGGCCATAAGTATATACACTGCTAGCCAAAATCTGAAGGCCAATAAGCATAAAGAAAAAATATGCATTTTGCGTTGTTAGACTCAACCACTTATTTTAGTAGAGCTTCGAAAGATGAAGATAAAAAAAGGGAAAATAAAAATAAAAAATGTTTTTTAGCATTTAATAGGGAAAATGTGAACACTGTGAAATTAGCTGGTCAAAAGTTTAAGACCATACTGAAACGAAGCGTTAATCGGTAAACATGTAACGAAATTTAGTTATTTGTGTTCAAGCATTAGCGTTGCCAACATCTCCCACTGACATCTCCTGTGTTACATTGGGTAAAAACATGGCAAAGACTAAAAAGTTGACAGAGTTTGAACGTGGCAGAATTGTCGAGCTGCAAAAGCAAGGTCTCTCTCAACGTGTCATCACTGGTGAGATTGGGCGTAGTAAAACTGAGGGATACGGAACGAGAATTTCAAGTGGTCGGCCCAAGAAAATTTCGCCGCCGTTGAGCAGGAGGATTCGACGGGTTTTCCGGCAAGGCACCAGCCAACTGTCGAACCAGATTAAGGCCATTTCGGACGCAGAATTCAGCTCAGGATTTTTTCATGGCGAATAATGTGATTTTTTTGGATCCATCCAGCGTGTTTGCCCGAACTGAACCCAATTGAAAGTGTTTGGAGGTGGATGGAAAGAGAAATCTATAAAAATGAACGTCAATTCCAAAGAGTACATGATCTTCGTGAAGTCATCTTCACCACTTGGAATAACATTCCAGCCAGCCTTCTGCAAACGCTTATATCGACCATGCCAAAGCGAATGTTTGAAGTTATTCGCAATGACGGCCGTGCAACTCACCACTGAGATATGTTGTTGAGCATTTCCTACTCAGTTTAGGACTTAATTTTGGTATGGTCTTAAACCATAGCTAGTATTTAGGCTAATTTCATAGTGTTCATATTTTCCCTATTAAATGCTAAAAACGTTTTTTTTTTCCTTTTCTTATTTTTGTCTTTCGAAGCTCTACTCAAATTAGTGGTTGAGTCTAACAACGCAAAATGCATATTTTTTTCTTTATGTTCATTGGCCTTAAGATTTTGGCCAGCAGTGTATTAACAGACGATGTGCTACTTTGGAAGTCAAATAATATTTGAGGGTAGGCTGGTAGATTGCGTGATGAGTGATAAAATCGAATCTGCTATTCGTGACCCCCTCATTTTAATAATTAGTGAGATTACCCATTACGTTTCATTTATTGTCAAACTACAACT
Source organism: Tachypleus tridentatus (assembly GCF_004210375.1). Classification (NCBI taxonomy): domain Eukaryota; kingdom Metazoa; phylum Arthropoda; class Merostomata; order Xiphosura; family Limulidae; genus Tachypleus; species Tachypleus tridentatus. The sequence goes on along the minus strand of NC_134835.1, from coordinate 12,429,575 downwards.
TTGTAATAATCCGTATGTTTTACCCGCAGCTCATTTCAGTTTTGAAAACATCCAAACTAAAGCGAGTTTCTTCAGCTCAGCAGGCTAACAAAACCGAAACCAGGAAGACAGTCCAAAGAGAAGACCCAGAAATTCATAGTTAAAAGTCACTGCCTCTATCATTACACTTAATAACTTAAAGGTCACATAGTTGAATAGGTTGGAATATCTCTTTGATAATCAGTTATTTTGCATTTAAATTTATAAGGATTTATAAAGAAGAATAATTTAACCTAAAAATATACAGAAGTCAAAATTATAATCAAACATTACTTGAAGGTAATGACTAAACATACATATAAAGATGTTGTTTTCGTGAAATCCTAGAAATAGAAATGGTCCTTCTTCATACACATATTGTTACTAGATTATAATTAAGTGTTTGAAAACGAGAGCTATCTGCGCTAGCCGTCCCTAATTTAGCAGTGTAGGGCTACAGGAAAGGCAACTAATCATCACCACCCACCGTCAACTCTTGAGCTACTCTTTTACCAACGAATAGTGGGATTAACCGTCACATTATAACGCCCCCCACGGCTGAAAGGGGGAGTATGTTTGGTGCCACTGAGATTCGAACCCGCGACCCTCAATTTACGAGTCGAACGCCTTGACCCACCTGGCCATGCCGAGCCCACTAACGCATGAAGTTTATTAATGCCAAATAGATTCAACATATGTTCTGTCGGAAAATAACAATAACGTTATTCAACATTCATACGTTAAAGTTTTACAACGATTTTTAGAGTTTTATTTTTCTTTCACAGAAGGACGTTGCTATTGAGTTTATTAAGTTGATTTCCGTTAAAGAACGTGGTAATTCACTATATCTTTGGTTACGTGTGAGTATCTAGAAAATGTGCAATTAGTTTGATAAAAACTTATCAGTACTAGAGAGATCTTTTCTTTCGTGCTAGCGATATCTACCCAGGAACGAAAAAAAAGTGTGTGTGTTTCTTCTTTGTTGGAGTATATGCTACTCAGCTAAAGTTCAGAAATAGAACTTTGAACTTAGGATAAAAGAAAAACACGGATTGGACCAAATAGTACACCTCACGAACCAACCATAGAACTGTTCATTTCTGAGAATCGCCAATGGTTTTTGAACAATTTGCAGAAGCACGGAAGTCCATAGCGAAAACTAGGCTTCTAGCATAGATATCCATACCAGGTATAGAAAAAAAACATTTTGAGCTTTAGGAAATTCAAGACCAAAACGTCTTCGTTACTGGCTTTAAATTATCTAATATTGTACAACGTTGATAATAACCACATCAGGTTTATTTATATAGAATAAAATACATGAGTAACAAAACATAATTTATATGTTTTACTTCTTAACAAGTCTATTTCATTTATTTTATTGTTATGTCTTGTATCCTGTTAGTTTTTAATGAAGTCGAAGTTTGGTTTGCTTTCTTGGTTTGATTATTTACTACTTATCATGGCCCTGAAGAACGCGAAGTGAAGATTATCATATCTGGTCACGAACCTAGGATTCCCACTCAACTTTGTGAGCCCCATCTTTAGTTATCCAGTGTGGCAGCTGTATGTCATCAGATTTACAACTCTAAAACCATGGCTTCATTTTCATTCAATAAAGACAGCAGATATCCCGAGGTGCCTTTCTTGTAAAACAACACTAACGCACACTAACTTTAAAGCCACGTTCAGCCCATAGGTTATGACACTGAGGGCTAAGTTTTCTAATTTAATCGTCAAAAGGAACACTGGGGAATGGTTATGATCACTAAAAAAAACTTATTTCCTTTTATAAGAGTTGTAACAACTTGATATTAATGTGCGTAATAAAATAAACGTAAAAATTAATTATTTTGTAAGAACTCTTTCACATATGTGTGAAATTACTAATTTTATGGACTCAAATTTTGTAGACAATGGTACTAAGAGTTTTACTAGCAAGAATGTGTGTGTTCTATAGAAGTTCTATAGAAAGTGAAACATTTTGCTCGCTTGTCTCATTTCGCTAGCTATAATATTTTGTTTTTCAACATTTTCAAAGACGTCGGTTTCTATTCCTACTAACAGAAGTTCAAAGAATTGTTTTAATTAGTTCTTTGTATCCTATTTTAGTACAAGAATATTGAAATCCTTCATGAAACACTCACTAATTGTGTTCTTCATTTTTCGATTACAATACTATATCTTACACAACGCTGTTAAAACCAAGTAAAGAAAATAAAAAAGACAATAGTCAGAGGGTATATCAAATGCAAATCTAATAGATTGATTGTCTGTTGATTTATTGGAGCCTCACCTAACATCATTTGACCTATAATTCCCAGTAAGAATTCCGTTACGAATCAATATGACATAATTACGCTGGAGAGAGCTTTGCTTTATTATTACCTAATACGATTAAATATGACGTAATCTACATAAGATGATAGAGGGGGCGTTGTTTAATTACATACGATTATGATCCAGTTTAACATAAATTGCACGATATGATGGAATGGCGTTGTCTCTTTGTATACCATAACAATTCAATATAACCTAAACTACACAAGATGACTTGGGGGGATTTGTTTTATTACATACCATTACAAATCAATATAACAGAAACTACACAATATGACATAGGGCGCTAACATACGAATGCTGTTTTCCCTTAAAACTAGTCTTAAGAAAATCATGCTGTGACTTTTTAAGTCATTGATTGGTTTGGACACAGTGTGATGTCTCTTACAGTTTTTAAGTCTGTCCGCTTGTTGTTTTTCCTAATAAAAGACCTATTTCCAAACCACTGACACTATTGAAAGACAGCAGCAAAAGGCTTTTGTAATTATATTCTTGGCATCCAGTTTTAAACCTCTTTAAAATTAAGAGATAACCTTATCCATGGGCTGGAAAACCAACCATTACATTATTTTGTATCAGCAAATTTTGGACTGAAAATGGCCTGAGTACTGTAAGATACTCTGGCTCAAAGTCTGGACATTAACCTGAAGAGGGTCTGAGTACTGTAAGATACTCTGGTCCAAAGTCAACCCAACAACACATTCCAACGAGTAGACGACATGAAAGTTAGGGATGGAGGTAGAGGTCTCGTGCACCTGACCCTCCTGGATATTCAAAAATTAACATACCCAAATACCCATACAGAATAATCAAAGCGAAAGTGAACGATGAACAGAATATTATCCAACTTAATAATCTAGATAGCAGTTTACTCTGTCTTGTAAAATTAAAGTCACTGTTTGAGAATAATGCGAACAAGTACGCCAAACTTGATTCGCTATTATAATTTTTTTGATGACTTCTGATTAAAAGTACAATAAAAAATAGAGATATTTTTGAAGGTATTTTATTAAATCAACCGAAGACTATTTGCAATATTCAGATAAGTTCATGGTTCTTTTGTCATTAGTATGTTCTTATATTGGTAGTTTCAATATATTTATTCTGTACCATGCGAATAAAACAGTTGTTTGCTTATTGTATAACCTGTGGTTTATGACAAATGTTTGACACTGTAAGAAAGAAAAGACTTCCCTTTGCTTCTTCTGACTGCCAAGTGAACTTCCCGATTTAATGAAGTGTTGACTTATGTAATTTCTGAGTGATTATAGTCCATGTCTTGTATGCTATCGACCGTATCTTAGTCTTAGCAATTACTTCATCAGTATCACAGCAGAAACTGGGCGTGTCTCTTCCAGTAGTTCGAAAACATGTTGGACCTAATTGACCTTTAGGCCGATAGATAGCTCGAGGCATTACGCCTACCGGTAGCACGAAAACCACCTGCAATCCGGTTTATGTGATATCGTTTCTAGTTTGGCTTTGCATCAGGTAACCATCTGCTGTTTCTCGTGCGCTAAGGGCGTGATAGTGCACGCAAACTATTCAGTAACTAGACACCTTCACTGGCAAAGAGCTTGCAATAAGTACGCGTAGAGAAACAAGGATACTCCGTCAGCTGACGTGATGATCGTATCTGTGTTTAATATAATAAACTGAGGCCTAATATTTGAGGTAAACACTCTCTTTAGAACGAGTCTTTTATGACAGTTAACAAATCATTTGATTGAAAAAGTGTGATTTATCATTATTCTCTGTTCACGCTGATGGGTTTTTGTTATTGGTGGGCTTGAAACCTTGAACTTCACGTACTTAAAAATGGAGATTTAGTTTCTGAGGTAATTGTATAACAGTATGCTTAACGCAACCAGTTTAAAAACAAAACGGAATTCAGTGCATCTGATTTGGGTAGAAGTTCTTAAATATTTCGACAAAATGTATGGGAGAGAATTTCTAAAAATACTTTCCTACTTGTTTATCATTGTCATATAATCACAATTCGCTTCTGCATTTACACGGCATCTAGTTTCCAGTCTCTTTAATAAAGTGACTTCGCTACTGAACTTACAGTTTTGTTTTCCAACAAACGTGTTATTCTTTGATCCACGTTTCGTGTACAGAAGCAATTCTGATACAGCATTTCAAAGCTGTGACGTTTATTCTTTAAAAATACAACAGAGTATTAGTATATATACGAAAACTTTTTTCTCTGATTGAAATGACCCCTCAAGTAATTTGCCGGTAACTTTGAGTATATGTATTGTTTTCTTATAGAAAAGTTACATCCAGCTATCCGCTGAGTCCACCCCCAGGAGTTGAACCGCTGATTTTAGGGCTGTATATCCGGAGACATACCGCTGTACTAGCGGAGGGCCGGTAACTTTGAAAGCTTAAATCATAATGTTAAAACCGGATTTTGATATTTTTGTGGTTAGCATAGCAACGATAGCCCATTAAGAAAAACACCAACAACAAATACATTAATTGAGAGTTATTTACTTTATAAATTGAAATTCAAAAACAACAACAGGTAGATCCTAACAATTCAAAAATTGTATTAAAAGTGCCTGGAATAATCTATAGTTGATACGTTCCGTTGGGAAACGGGATTAGGGACAACATGTTATTGAACACTTCGCACGTTCAGCTGCACGTGCGTTATAAAGGTGACACTTAATCCCGTAATATGATTCAGTGAGGTGTACAAAGCCCTTTGTGAAAGAGGACGGTACGCATTGACTAATTACTCTCTGGTCAGTAGATCAAAATTAGAGATGACTGTGTATATAAATCTTAGGGGTCTTTGAACTGGACATTTAATTTGCATAATATGTCGTTCAGGTCAAAAATTCCATTCCTTATTGGTAAAGATTTTTCAAAAACAAAATTAAGTGCGTTAACCCTAAAACTCTACCTTCAGTAACATAAGCTGAGGTTCTTTGCTTTTGAGGTAAGCACAATTAAGTGTTTAATATTAATTATTTAACACAGAAATATTTTTAAGATAAATATAAAAGGTGTATTTTAAACGACTTGTTTAACTCGTATGCAAATGTTCGTGATATCGGAATCCTTTCTTTTAAAATCTTACGACGAAAGTACTAAAAGTGCAAAATTGTTGAAGATTGAAAAACCGTTTTTCAGTCATTGTAAGAACTAAAATATAATTTAAAGACAAAAACAAAGGTTACGGAATTTGAAACAGAAAGTTCTTTCTGCCATCTTAACAGCTAAAGTCCATTTTAAAGAGAAATATAGTTAAAGGTCATACAGTATACTTTTAAATATTTTAAAACTCAAGTAGCAGAAACCTATTTTTTATTAAGTATTCTCAATGCTACTTGTTTTAACAATCCTTTTTATTTATTAGTGCAAACTAGACCTTGATGGCCAAGAGCTAGTTTAATAGGATGTCTACATTATAAGCCTAGGTCATGAAATAAAAGTTAAATCATATAGACGAACTCCTAGAGCGACACATGGCTGAATGGATTTTGTGCGTGCAACTCAAACAGGTCCACGAAACATGGTGGTTAAAGTTTTTAGGTTATTATCGTTCCCCCATTAATGATACATTCTACATGCCAGGTGTAGGGAAAAAAAAAAGCCAACACGCCGCATTTCTAATAGGTTTTGTTATCTATTGTATATTATACGCCGAGACAAGACTTCACTCTAATGGTGATTCATACCCTTGCTGATAGGGCTGGAGGCTCAGAAATCGTAAACTCTAACTTTGTATTTTAGTGAACAGGACTCATCCATTCTGGTGAGTTTAAAAGTTGTGTGTTCCATAAGTGTAATTAACAAACACGTGCTTAAACTATGCGTTTCATTACAACGCTATTTACTAATTAAAATAACAACATGTTTTATTTCATCTTTCAAAATTATAATGTTTTTACTTACAACGTGTTTTGTGTTGAACTGACATATTAAAATAAAAGAAATATTGTTCATGTGACTCTGTTTATAGAGACTTGTAATCAAAGCAACATTAGTTTTATTGTTCTTGTTGTGGTATACATATGCGAGAAAGGGGTTTATTACCAACTGTGTTCTCTTTGTCCCAAGTGTGTAATCGCTGTATTAGACGCTGCTCTGTACGGTAGCGCAAGCTATTACGTTATCTCCAGACGTCTCTGAGTACGGTGCTGTTTACCTTGAGTTATCCAGGGTCATTACTACGCAGACTTATAACGAATAGTTCATTGTTAGGTGCGACCACCAATGATGCTTGTTACTGATTCTGAACCTTTTATCACTCTGGGTTTTACCTGATAATGACAGTATCTCACACAAATACACACACACACACTGTTTTTCAATGGACTTTCATTGTAACTAGATGAGCGAATTGAAGAGAGTTTTATTGGCAAAGTTAGTAACATATAAACACCTGTTTATGCGCAAATTAATATAATACGTAAATGCCAAGGGTAATCGAAGGTAGATTTATTTTTTAAAGAGTCACTCCAAAGGATTTCACTCAAGTCTCATCTGTAGACACTTATTCAATTAGTTTTTTCTTCACGTTTAACTCAAGATGTCCCAGTTATTGTTTGTTTTGAAAAATATAAAACTAAAAACCTTTTCGTTCTATTTTTAAATACTTGATAAACGTTCAAGGTATTTTGAAAATTAAATACAAAACAGGCTACTAGTAAACTTAACTTGTAGAATATTCACTTATGTTTTTAAAACGTACTTAAGAAAAACTGTAATAGATGAGAAATTATTTTCGTTGACTCTGTTTCAATCACACTGAAGTAATATTATTTTCCATTCTCAGTTCGAAATGTTTTAGATTAGAAAATAATAGATAGCCTACAATAATAAACGACTTGTGTGAGATATTCACGTTTATGAAATGCTAAGAAAACTACTGTCGCTTTAACACGTTAAAAGGTTTTAGAATTATCACAAATTTGTTAGTTTTTAATACGTTTATAACTTCTAAAAAACATTATTTTTTGCATTAAAATATCATGTCAGTAGTTATGCTTTTGGGCCCGGCATGGCCAAGCGCGTAAGGCGTGCGACTCGTAATCTGAGGCTCGCGGGTTCGCATCCCGGTCGCGCCAAACATGCTCGCCCTTTCAGCCGTGGGGGCGTTATAATGTTACGGTCAACCCCACTATTCGTTGGTAAAAGAGTAGCCCAAGAGGTGGTGGTGGGTGGTGATGACTAGCTGCCTTCCCTCTAGTCTTACACTGCTAAATTAGGGACGGCTAGCAACAGATAGCCCTCGAGTAGCTTTGTGCGAAATTCAAAACAAACAAATAAATTATGCTTTTGATATTGACAGATCTTGTTTTCATACTTCTAGGAATGGTATGTCTAAAACCTCGATTGAAATACCTTGTTTTTAGTAGAGGATTCTTATTGAATCCATATCTATGGCATAGAGAGGACTGTAGTTTTATTCCCATATACTTATTTGATTTCAAACACTATGTCTCTGGCACTATGTCTCAATATTATAACAATATTGAATGACATGATTTTGAAATAAAACAACAGTGAGTATCGGTATAAAAGTAAATGTACAATATAAACTGTGTTTTTTATGTGTGTTTGTGAAGCACAAATGAACTTGTTTATTTAATTTTGGTTGTGTATGTTCCGCTAGGGGGCCTCTTAATGAGATAAACTTTAAAAATAAATATACTTATGAGAGCGAATATACAGTAAAATATCCAGTTTTCAGTTAACTACGCTCAGTAATTATAAATCTATAAAATTATTACTGATTTTTCCAAGTGTTTAACAGTTTTACTTTATGTGATAAAGCTTATTACAATACGAGTATAAATAGACGATCTCTTTTTATACTATTTGAGTTTTTGCCTTTCTATCAGTGAGTTAATGAAACTCTGCTGTATTATTTTCTTAAATACTTAAAGTTAAACAGTTTCGTTTATTTGGAGTTTTTCAAAACATTCCTGGTACGAAACATGTCAGTTGTATGTTACAATATCTATTGTAATAATAATAATTAGTTTTATCTGTCCTGAAGATGCTTGCGCTCCAAAGTTCAAACACAAAACGTAACTTATAAAAGATTTTAAAAAGTTCTAACGTTACATAACATAATAATGTTATAAATGTATAAAGTGACAATGTTACGTACGGTAAAGCTAAGCCTTAACTGAACTTAAAGTAAAGAACGTATACAAGTTACAGTGCTAATTTACCTCTTTATTAAATACAGGCCGTGTTTAGTAAAGGTTTAACTGATGTTGGGTCTAAGATCAGTGGACTTACAAATTTTGGTGTTGCAGATTAGATTGCTTTCTGTTAATCCTGTAGTTGAAGGAATACTGTTGCATGAAGTACATTAACTTGATCACAAATGTTTTACGAGTTTCTGCTAGTTTTCAATGGTCTTTAAATGACAATTCTATTTAAGCTTACGTAAGCTCCTAAAGTTCTGGTACCATAAACTTTAAGACGTGAGATTTAGAGAAACCTCCAGATTATTTCATTTTGTTTCTTACATTAAATCGATATGCGAATACCTTAAAAACCTAAAAATATTTTCAATTTGTTTGTTTTGGAATTTCGCGCAAGCGACACGAGGGTTATCTGCGCTAGCCGTCCCTAATTTAGCACCAAAAGACAGATAGTTACCACTACTAACCACCAACTTTTGGAGTAGTCTTTTACCAATGAAAAGTGGGATTGATCGTTGCATTATAATAACTCACAACTAAAGTGAACATGGTTGGTGTGACGGGGATTCGAACCCGCGATTCTCAGATTGCGAGTCGAGTGCCCTAACCACCTAGTCATGCCGGGTCCAGTGAGGTTAGAATGACTACGTGCTAATATTAACATTTTAGATCGGTCATTTACCAATTTGTATGAGGAAATTGTACAAAGATGACTTTAGTTACAACAAGAAAATAAACCGTTGTTTGGTCCTTTAAAAACAAAGCCACATTAGGCTGTTTTGTGTGCTCACCATGTGGAATCGAACCCAGAATTTTAGCGTTGTAATTTGTAAATTTACTGCTGTTCTACTGGGTGAGAAACACCAAATCATGTAGATTCAGAAGCCATTCAAAATAAAGGCAGTATCTTTACTTTTATAACGTTTTTTTTGTTTGTTTTGCACAAAGCTACACAAAGATCCATCTGTGTTCTGCCCCTCACTGGTATCGAAAGTCGGTTTCTAGCAACACAAGTGTGCAGACACACTGGAGGCACCAATGTCACGATATCACGAGGGTTATGTTACGCCTTATAACACGTGATAGTGTTAAAGATTTCCCTATGATATTCATAGTGGTTAGTGCCTTTTTTCATACATTTTCACATAACTAATTTGTTTGTTTTCATCCTTTTATGCATAAACCTTTATAATAACTGTTACTATAATTACAAATTGATCGCGTAATTATTACGTTCACTGTTAAATAGTTACATTTAAACACTAACACTGGAGTGGCACTCTTAAACTCTAAAAACGTTATTATGACTCTTTCTAACTTCAGTGATAACCGACAGACTAAGATATTGCAGGATTTTCCGGCAACCTTCAGCCATCGAACCGTAGCCCAGTAAACAAACCATTATGCCACGTCTGGCCAAAGACAGAACACAATATTTCATATTTTTTCATTTGTTTCCGTTCAAAAAAATGTTTGAAGGTATTTTGAAACCAGCCATGTTTGTTTATTTGTTTTAAAGTACAGACTGTTTTATATCCTTATTCCGATTGGTATTTTTAGTAACACCCTTTCCGTAGGTTTACTTTATAGGATCTTGTTGTTGGTGTTGTTTTGAATTAAGCACAAAGCTACACAATGGGCTATCGGTGCTTTGCCCACCACGGGTATCGAAACCCGGATTTTAACGTTGTAAGTCCACAGACATACCGCTGAGCCACTGGGGGGCTTTATAGGGTCTCTAAAAGTAACTCCTGTCCTTGATCTAAAATGTCCTTCTTACCTCTTTACCATGTAGAACATTAACAATGTATTTTTTAAACATGGTAACCAGTACCTGAATGAATATTGTTGTATTTTATAATCGTATAAAATGATCAATGTAAATATATGACACAACGTTATAGTTTATTTTTGAAAGAAACAACATTTATTTATTTCTCAAAGTTACTAACAAGTATAATTATCAAAGTAATTTTATTATTCGCCTTTAAAGAATCTCTAAAGGCTCGGCATGGACGGGTGGTTAAGACACTCGACTTGTAACTGAGAATCAATGGTTGGAATCCCTGTCACATTAAATATGCTTACCATTTCAGTTGTGGGAGCGTTATAATGTGACGGAAAATCCCAGTATTTGTTGGTAAAAGAGAAGCCCAAGAGTTGGGTGTTGATGACTGCTTACCATTTCAGTTGTGGGAGCGTTATAATGTGACGGTCAATCCCAGTATTCGTTGGTAAAAGAGAAGCCCAAGAGTTGGATGGTGATGACTAGCTACTTTCCCTCTAGTCTTACACTGCTAAATTAGGGACGGCTGGCGCAGATAGCCCTCGTGTAGCTTTGCACGAAACTCAAAACAAACAAAGAAACAGTCGTTAAATTTTCTGCTGTATTTGTTACAAATGGAAGTAAAAAGGATCTCATTAAAAAGCCTATAACCGTGATTTTTTTACTTCAAATAGAACAAAGAAATCTGTAACGTTTCGATACACACGTTGTTTTAAACAATGATAGAAGCGAGTATATCACACACGTGTAGTTTAATTAAGTTTTTAATAAATCTCATTAGTTGGATAATGCCAGTTACCTTCTGATTAACAGTCCTTTATCGTCAGTACTCGACATTCAAATAACTCTATACGTTCAGAGGATTAGAGGATGGTCTTCATTGAGGAGAAAACACTCCGGTGACTTAATTAAATGTTATCGATTTTGTCACAGATTCTCAAGTTACCAACTCCAGTTTACTTCATTATCTCTCCGAATCTAAGTGACAATTCATGAAAACTATGTTATTTGAATAGCACACGTCCAATTAAAAATTGACTCTTTTGTTTTAACGATCTGAAATCACTTCTTATTCCAGCATTAATTGAAGACAAACCTCTTTCTGCCACATTAAAGCGAATTAGATATTTTTAATCTTGGTAACTTATTATTAGCTTCATGTAAGAATTATTTGTTATTTTGAATTAAGCACAAAGCTACACAATGGGCGATCTGTGCTCTGCCCACAACGGGTATCGAAACCAGGGTTTTAGCGTTGTAGGTCCGCAGAAAAACATGTAAGAATTATCGACAATTTTAAAGATATAATAGCGAATATTATTTAATTAACCAAACTATTCCAATTAATGGAAATACAAAATAATATTAGTATATAGCAAGGATGTAAACGACGCTGATAAACTCGCCCTATTGAGTTGTATGTTTAAGGTAGTTTGAAATATTAATAACTTAGGTTGCTAGTAGATGCTTCAGAACTATCACATGGCAGTCTTTAGTTTGCTGTAATGGTGTGGAAAGCCAACAGAGAAATTATTGTTATCATATATCAATTACCAGTATTATTAACTTACTAGTATTATTAAGCAGGTATCATCTACAAAATATTTACTAAAGTCATTAAAACAAAATGAAGTTGGATTTTATGTTCCACTAGACATATATAGTGGAAGTACTTTTCTGTATAGACAAACATTACATTTACAAATCAGGTCTAAACAACTCCAATTACATTATTTAACACACCGTAGTTTCAACCTGTTTCACCAATTCAAATTATTTGTAATACCATCAAGTAAATACACAGCGCGATGTGGTTATACACAAAATTATAAAACGAAAGCGGCCCGACATGGCCAGGTGGTGAAGGCACTCGACTCGTGACATGAGGGTTACGGGTTCGAATCCCCGTCACGCCAAATATGCTCTCCCTTTCAGCCTTGGGGGCGTTAAAATGTAACGGTCAATCCCACTATCAGTTCATAAAAGAGTAGACCAAGAGTTAGCGGTGGGTGTTGATGACTAGCTACTTTCTCTCTAGTCTTACACTGCTATATAAGGGATGGCTAGCGCAGATAGCCCTTATATAGCTTTGCGCGAAATGAAAAAAAATCCAAAAGCGAAAATTATAAGTAAACCTACATTAATATTTCTATAAATTGTACGTTTCTTCTTTCTATTGACTATTTCACTAAATTCTGTTTTAACATCAATGAAATCAATATCTTACTAAAAAGATTTACCGTCAATATTGGTGTATTTAGTCAGATACAAAGTTTGGTATTTCATTATAACAGACCGTATGCAAGACATATGACTACGACCAAGTCAGAAACTCCGTGGGGTTTAGGAAAAGTTATTCTTAATTTAGATGTAGTGTGTGTTTGTGTGCTTTCTAATAGCAAAGTCACATCGGGCTATCTGCTTAGCTTACCGAGAGAAATCGAACCCCTGATTTTAGTGTTGTAAATCCGTAGACATACTGCTGTACTAGCGGGGGGCTAGAGAACATACAGAGAGGAACTGGTCACCAGCACCCATTGAACATATTGCTGTTCGCAAATTATGAATAACTAGTTGTCAAAATTATTACGATCAAAATTATTTCAATAATACAGCCGGCATAGTGGTATGTCTGCCACACAAAAAACCGGATTTCGATACCCGTGGTGGGCAGAGCACAGATAGCCCATTGTGTAGCTTTGTGATTAATTCTAAACCAACAAACAAATTTCAAAATAATTCCAACAACCATTACATCAAAATAATGTCAACAACCATGATACAAGAATAATTACAACAACCATTATATCCCTTGTTATTCATTATTAAAATATTTTCAGTTCCAAGGTTGATTTTCTTTCTATATACGTTTTTACGTAGGTTCTTATATTGCTGATTGTAACGTAACACTTTTTTTAATAAAACTAACTCTTATGGTAATTAAAACTAGCTGCTGTTTTTGTATATCTATACTATGTTCATCATTAACAGTAATTCGATGACACTCCTACTGTTAGTCGGTCATTAAAAAAAGTTGTAGTCATGATAATTTCGAGACTTTGAAGGTTAGTGGTTGACTTTGATTGACCATCTGTTCACTTCCACTCATAAATAACTTTAATATTGGACGTACGTCACGTGACATGTAATTTAAACTAAGCTGGATGTCATCAGTAAGATCCAGATAAAGTAATCTGTGTTTATAACTGTTCACCAGAGGGCGGGAAAAGTTCTGTATTCCTCGCTGTCTAAACAAATACTGAGGATGCCATAAGTATAACTCGGGTAAAGTCATGGACCAATCGAACACAATGATTGACTCATTACGAGTATTTATTGAAAAAAAAAACACCTTTTAACACAATCGAGGTAAAAAAGGCAAATGAAAGTAATATCATACAGCAATCATCTTTCCGAGAAAAAAAAAATTGTATGTATAATTACTCATTACCTAGGCCTCATTGTAATACAATAGCACAAAGCTCGTGATCCGTAGCACATCTCAGCCGTGTAATGTTTTATTAACAAATCTCGGCACGTCATTCTGATCTTTCTTTCTGAGAAGAGAACAGGGCTGTTTTACTGTGAAGCCAACACGTTATCTTAACAAAAGGGGCAACAGAAGTAATAAAAAGTCGGTATAATATGGATGCTACAAACACATAATGTAATAACGTTAAACTTTCACGCACTATCACGCGCCCTTGTCGAAACCCAAGATCCAAGTTATGGCTCGGACGAGAAACACCCTTGCTACTGGTGCACGCAATCTACCCAGTAGCTATTTGGCCCAAGGCAGGACGTTCCTCTTACCACAAAGGGCGGGGATCAGACATAACTGGAGAACAACGCACCATATACATATAGAGTTATAAAAAGAAAAACGGTATGGCAGTATACTAAACCTCCGACAAATATATAATCACGAAAATACTAACCTTGCAGATGTGGTGTTTTGCTTTGAGGCAAAATGAACCATGACCTCTACTCTTCACTGGGAACAACAGCAGTTTAATAATGCCCTCAAGGTGAACAGTGGCGATTTAGTTGAAGAGGCCTAAGTGGCTGAAATTTAAATGGGCGAAGTTTTTCATCTATTGCTACTGACAGGAGGGGAGATAGACAGACAGACAAGGTCACATGGAGATAGAAAGAAACAGCGAGGTGAAAGAAAAATTCCTTCTAAATTGCGTTTTTATATCGAGTGTTGAGCTACACGAACTGGGTGGTGATTCAGGGCTTTTAGTCTGATGTCTCAACGCTACAAAAGCTTACTGAGTTAGGGCAAAGAAATTATTATTTTTTTCCACGTACAGATGACAAACATTGGAAAAGAAGAGCATAGTAATTAATGGTCTTCAAGAAGTTTTGCGTTGCTTTATACAGTGCTACATAATAGACATCTAACTGCCTTAAGGCTTAACTTACCATTCTCTGTCTGGGTACTACGGCCTCGCAACAGTTGCGTTTGTCGATCCACGAAAACCTTAGCCTCAGGCTTAGGTTAATCATATTAGGGAAAATTCTTGTTCCGTGAGTTGCTAAATAAGTTCAAATGGCATGTAATTAATCAAAATGTTCATGACTAAAGGAAAGACTGGTTTTCGTGTTTGCAGGTTTTGTTAATGATAACTGTATCAGGTACGTTACGTATGACCATTTAAAGTTAAAAATGAAAGGTTAGCCGTTAATGTTAAATTTGAGACGACCAACTCACAGTTTTATACCACAAGCTTGGACATGCTTAAGAGGCTATAACGCTAAGATTTGGAGTTGGATCCCAGCAATCAACATAGAGCATATAGTCCAATGTGTAGTTCCACGCTGTAACAGTTTATTTTGACTCCTGTGTTTGTTGTCTAATAACTGTATAAAAGATAACACAAACGGATTACGCAATGTGTTTTAAATATATATGAATCGCAAATAGAAATCATCCAGAAAAAAATTACTTTTACTTCTCCGGAATATTAACTTGTTCGCTTATAGCTAAGCACAAAGCCACACAACTAGTGCACTGTGTTATGCCAAACACAGGTATTGGTACCTGATGTTTTGCCTTATAAACTTTCGTACTTACCGCTGAGCCATTGGAAGTGAGGAGTTTCCGAAACACACAATTTTCTTAGTAATTCACGTATTTATTCAGATCAACTGTGTGATCTTATAAATATATAATGATATTACAAAATATTTTATAGAATGCATTTAGGCTTAAATAAACTATATTTCAAACTTCCCTTTCATTGCCATGACGACATCTCTGTTCACTTATACCACTAGAAACCTGGTTTTGATACTCATGTAGGGCAGAGCACAGACAGCCCACAGTGTAGCTTTGTTCTCAATTACAAACATATATATATTTATAAAACGTCGGGTGTGTGTGTGTGTGTGAAATTATTTTTTTCACTCAAAACCAAATAACAAAACTAATACATTCACACGAGTGATGTGAAAGTTCCAAAGCTATTGAGACATTTACAAAAGTAAAAGACAATATAATTCATCAAATGTGCCAAGTGATCACATTGATTCTTATATATACACCTATCCAGTTTTAAGAATCTAAAGTGGAATCTAATTTGTCTCACGACTGGGATAAGAATGTGTGTTGAATTTATGTGAATTATCCAATCACTGAACTTTTCCTTTCTATAGAGATCGTGTTATTAAGCATGTTCAGAGAAAAACGATTCTGTAATACTAATAAATATACAATATATTATGTTTACCGAAGAAGTTTTGGCATTCCATTAATTGAGCTCCGTTGCCTATTTAAATGTATTGGTTTAAACCGGTTGTCTCGCTTAAATAACAACGCATTAACTGAAGCTACTTCTAATGAATGTATGTCTTATTTTTCTGGATGCGACATCCAAACCTATGCTTACAGCTGAGTTTTTGCTACGATCTCTACTGGACCGTTGTTTGTCATATAAAGAACATACTCTAAGTTCTCAAACACCAATCTCTACTGGCCTGTTGTTTGTCATATAAAGAACATGCTTTAAGTTCTCTAACATCACTCTGTATTAGACCGTTGTTTGTCATGTGAAGGACATGCTCTAAGTTCTCTAACATCACTCTGTATTAGACCGTTGTTTGTCATGTGAAGGACATGCTCTAAGTTTTCTAACATCACTCTGTATTAGACCGTTGTTTGACATATAAAGAACATGCTCTAATTTCTCTAACATCACTCTGTATTAGACCGTTGTTTGTCATGTGAAGGACATGCTCTAATTTCTCTAACATCACTCTGTATTAGACCGTTGTTTATCATATAAAGAAAACATGCTCTAAGTTTTCTAACACTACTCTCTACTGGACAGTTGTTTGTCATGTAAATAACATACTCTAAGTTATCTAACATCACCCTCGTGATTTCTATTATGAAAGGAATATCGTCCACACACCTTCTTCACAGTTCTCTTACAGACCCGACAGGAACAAGAAATTTCACCTCAATGTGTCGAAAGTAACGGTAACCAACACTTTTATTTCTACACATTTTGCATGTGTTATTTCTGCTCTAAAAGCCATGATGCCTTCACAACACTAGTGGTAAGATTTGCTGTTTTTGTTTCTTTTAATTAAGCACATAGCTAAACAATGGACAATCAGTGCTCTGCCCAACGAGGGGATCGAAACTCGGATTCTAGCGTTATAAGTAAGCAGACAATACGCTGTGACACGGGGGTGTAGGAGAAATGGTAAGAACACTGTGATTACATGTACTTCTATAGACATTACGGTGATATGGCATAGCCTGTTGGTTGGAAGACAGCTACACGCAGAATAAACTATCCGCACGTGACTCTGTTCTAATACAGTTCATTGTAACACAGTAGAAGGGAAGGCAGTTTCATACACTAAGTGTGAAATGTGGAGATACTAAATTAATGAAATTTCAACCACTGTCTTTTAGTTTCTAACAAACTATTATAAAATTTCAACCATACAGAGATTATTTCAACTTTACCGACTGTTTTATTTTTTAAGACATTACATACTATGTTTTGAACCTTTGTATTTCATGATTTGTATTAAATGTTTGATTGGTTATTCGATCTTAGTGTTAGGTAGCGTCAAAACACGTGTTGAAAGATTTGTAGGTGAGGCCATCAGTATATTGCACAGCTTATACTATAAATTATAAGCTAGATACAATTGGAAGAAAGAAACATACAATTACAGAACTTGTTTTTTTAAGGTACCACAAACTTATCTTCACAAAAAAGGGCACCATCGAAAAAACAAAACATAAACTAAACGTACTGCAGCGTTTTCTTAAAATATCTAGTTAACTCTTGAGTTACTTGTAGTAGTTGAGATTTAAATAAGTGAGCTCACGCTTAGGCCGTAGCGATATTCCGATGGACTGTAGCTATTGTTTGCTTGTTTCTTTTGAATATCGCGCAAAGCTACTCGAGGGCTATCTGCGCTAGCCGTCCCTAATTTAGCAGTGTAAGACTAGAGGGAAGTCAGCTAATCATCACCACCCACCGCCAACTCTTGGGCTACTCTTTTACCAACGAATAGTGGGATTGACTCATTATAACATCCCCACGGCTTAAAGGGCGAGCATGTTTGGTGTTACCGGGATTCGAACCCGCGACCCTCGGATTACGAGTCGAACGCTTAATACGGTTGGCCATGCCGGGCTGACTATAGCTATTAAGAGATATAAACCTTAATTTTCACATAAGTTTTGTACTGACAAAGAGCAGTCCTTAATTCAATGTCTTTGAAAAAAGTAGCCATTTTGAATATGTGTTATTGTGCTGCCACCTGGTGGGTGTAATTTTATGTTGTTTTATTACCTATCTACGCCACATTGAAATATTTAGGTATGATTGTGATTCTCTACACATGTTTGAACACTCATAAAAATGCAAGAGGCAACCAGTTATTCACTTAATCACAAGTAGAAGTTGCATTTGTATCTGGTAGTAAAAAATTTAAAACAATGTAACTGTTTAACTCGAGATATTATCATGAAGTCGAACTGCGTTAAATTCTTTATTTTAATATTTTATATTTTTAGGCCATTTATCATTAGAAATACGGAAAATCGTGTTTGCCAGAAGCCCAGAAGTCATTTCTTTGAACGTCAAACTAGTGTGTATAAAATATTACAATATTTTTATGTACACAAAATTATTGAATTTTTATCTGTCGTATACAGTTTTAAGCTAAGTTGAAAAAATTAAACGTCGGGTGATCCTATATCTCTTAAATACTTGTAAGATTTGATATATTTTATCATGAAGTATATTCTTTTTTTCAACTATATCACAAATGAATAGCCTTTATTCACATTGTAACGGATTTAATATTATATATATATATATTAATTTCTATGTTTGTTTCAGTGTAATATATAGTTTAAAATGTATGTAACATACTGTTAAATGTGTATTGCGAAAGTCCAGCCTGTTCTCTAAATTTGCAGAATATTATCGAGCGTAAAAACCAACAGTGTACGATGTATGTATGTGAAATACTAATGGTTGCCAGTATTAGTAAACTGAAGCCAACTGAACTTTCGAAAACTTAGCCTTAAAGTGTAGAAATGGTAACCAACGCAACGCGGAGAAACATTAGAATACCTTTGGTTTGCTACAATTAATACACAATAAAGCTTGGAAGGTATAACTGTGATAAACGCTTATTAATCGGAAAACTACATTTATTTTATCAGGAACATTTATAGATTCCGAACATTACAAACCGTTTAACGTTAGTGAATTAATTTTAGACATTAGTGGTTTTACAAAGATATTACATAGCTTCGTCGGAGAAAAGTCAGCTTGTAAACGGCAAGATGCTATCCATTAAGCAAAGAGTAACAATTTTAACTCATAAGTAATTCGTTCATCGTAAACCGTCGATAAATTATTCACTTCCAAACCAGATGGGATAATCATTATTGTTTGTAAGTTTGTATATACATCATTATTTGTAATAGCTATTTGTAATAACCGCTATTATAAATTGTATTACTGTTTGTATATTAAAATATAACTGTGTATATCAATCTAGTTGGCAAATATAAATCTGATACATATCTACATTCAGGCTGCTTTAAATTGTGTGTGAGTGTATTACAGCAAAGTCACATCGGGCTAACTGCTGAGTCCACCGAGGGCAATCGAACCCCGATTTTAGCATTGTAAATCCGTAGGAGAACTGTACCAGCGTGTGACCTTTGAAATTGTTATACGTAACATAATAAACTTAATACATAACACCATACATAATCTGTATATCTATATGAATTTGTCTAAACATTTGTAAAATACATGTACGCTGCACGTTATGATTAATGATAACTTTGATTTAGGCTTCATTGTTTAACGTTAATCACAAAAGCTACACAAAGAGCTAGCTCTCTGTGTTAAGCTCACCACGGGTATCGAAACACGTTTTCTAGCGTCGTAAGTCCACAGACATACCGCTGCAACAGAGGGGGAAGGCGAAGCTTATTTAAACGTTTAAGATAATGGTTGACCTAAAAGAAATATCATAATAATTTAAGCTAATACCAAACCGAATTATAAAGAAATTCTAATATTTAAGACGACTACATTTATAAGAATCCTCGTCGTAAGGGAAAAACTGGGAATTATAAGTTTTATTTGGAGAAGTTCGATGTTGTCCATATTAATGTCCACACACACACACACACATATATCTACATTTAAAACGTAGTAAACTTTTACTTTTGTGATATTATGAAAGCAACTATTGATTATTAGCTTAACCATACAAAAATAGACATTATTACCTCAAAACACAAAATGTATTAATATATTTCTTACCAAAACCTACAACAATCCAATTGGAAGCAACGTAATAAAGATCATTACATAATCAGGTTACAGGAGAATTAATATCCTGATGATTCCATTGTCTCCTATGATTTACTATTTTTTTTTTACCAAAGACGACTTAATGGAATGAATAATTTGCTTTGGACATAAATCATGCAGGGTACGCCTGTATCACTTCCATATGGACTATAGTTTAAGTCAATTTATAAACATCGTTCCTCTGAAATGTATTGAATCCCAAGAGAAATGATAATTCTATACAAATTGGAGACTGCACATATATTTATTTCGATAAAATTGTGACTACGAATGCCCGTGAAATTAATCATTCTCTCCTGGTTTGAAGTTGAAACTAATATTTTACAAACACTATTTTGTAATTTCAAAATTTATGACGAGGGTCGTGAATGTTATAATGTATAACCAGTTTATAGATGTTGTTTCTCATTAGTTCGCTTTCAAAGATTGAAATAAAATTTTATCTACTTAAAGAAAGGTTTTCTAACTCAATACCTAGAAGTGTGAAACTTACAAAGGTGTATAGTGTGAATAAGGAAGTATTTTACTTAAAGAAAGATTTTCTAACTCAATACCTAGAAGTGTGAAACTTACAAAGGTGTATAGTGTGAATAAGGAAGTATTTTACTTAAAGAAAGGTTTTCTAACTCAATACCTAGAAGTGTGAAATTTACAAAGGTGTATAATGTGAATAAGGAAGTATTTTACTTAAAGAAAGGTTTTCTAACTCAATACCTAGAAGTGTGAAATTTACAAAGGTGTATAATGTGAATAAGGAAGTATTTTACTTAAAGAAAGGTTTTCTAACTCAATACCTAGAAGTGTGAAACTTACAAAGGTGTATAGTGTGAATAAGGAAGTATTTTACTTAAAGAAAGGTTTTCTAACTCAATACCTAGAAGTGTGAAACTTACAAAGGTGTATAGTGTGAATAAGGAAGTATTTTAAACCAGTATCAAAACTACAGATAGTTAGATGTAGTGATGAAACTCTACCAGTATCAAAACTACAGATAGTTAGCTGTAGTGACGAAACTCTACCAGTATCAAAACTACAAATAGTTAGCTGTAGTGACGAAACTCTACCAGTATCAAAACTACAGATAGTTAGCTGTAGTGATGAAACTCTACCAGTATCAAAACTACAGATAGTTAGCTGTAGTGATGAAACTCTACCAGTATCAAAACTACATATAGTTAGCTGTAGTGATGAAACTCTACCAGTATCAAAACTACATATAGTTAGCTGTAGTGATAAACTCTACCAGTATCAAAACTACAGCTGTAGTGATGAAACTCTACTAGTATCAAAACTACAAATAGTTAGCTGTAGTGATGAAACTCTACCAGTATCAAAACTACAAATAGTTAGCTGTAGTGATGAAACTCTACCAGTATCAAAACTACAGATAGTTAGCTGTAGTGATGAAACTCTACCAGTATCAAAACTACAAATAGTTAGCTGTAGTGATGAAACTCTACTAGTATCAAAACTACAAATAGTTAGCTGTAGTGATGAAACTCTACCAGTATCAAAACTACAGATAGTTAGCTGTAGTGATGAAACTCTACCAGTATCAAAACTACAGATAGTTAGCTGTAGTGATGAAACTCTACTGTAGTGATGAAACTCTAGTATCAAAACTACAATAGTTAGCTGTATAGTTAGCTGTAGTGATGAAACTCTACCAGTATCAAAACTACAAATAGTTAGCTGTAGTGATGAAACTCTACCAGTATCAAAACTACAGATAGTTAGCTGTAGTGATGAAACTCTACCAGTATCAAAACTACAGATAGTTAGCTGTAGTGATGAAACTCTACCAGTATCAAAACTACAGATAGTTAGCTGTAGTGATGAAACTCTACCAGTATCAAAACTACAGATAGTTAGCTGTAGTGATGAAACTCTACCAGTATCAAAACTACAGATAGTTAGCTGTAGTGATGAAACTCTACCAGTATCAAAACTACAGATAGTTAGCTGTAGTGATGAAACTCTACCAGTATCAAAACTACAGATAGTTAGCTGTAGTGATGAAACTCTACCAGTATCAAAACTACAGATAGTTAGCAGATAGTTAGCTGTAGTGATGAAACTCTACCAGTATCAAAACTACAGATAGTTAGCTGTAGTGATGAAACTCTACCAGTATCAAAACTACAGATAGTTAGCTGTAGTGATGAAACTCTACCAGTATCAAAACTACAGATAGTTAGCTGTAGTGATGAAACTCTACCAGTATCAAAACTACAAATAGTTAGCTGTAGTGATGAAACTCTACCAGTATCAAAACTACAGATAGTTAGCTGTAGTGATGAAACTCTACCAGTATCAAAAACTACAGATAGTTAGCTGTAGTGATGAAACTCTACCAGTATCAAAACTACAGATAGTTAGCTGTAGTGATGAAACTCTACCAGTATCAAAACTACAGATAGTTAGCTGTAGTGATGATGAACTCTACCAGTATCAAAACTACAAATAGTTAGCTGTAGTGATGAAACTCTACCAGTATCAAAACTACAGATAGTTAGCTGTAGTGATGAAACTCTACTTGTATCAAAACTACAGATAGTTAGCTGTAGTGATGAAACTCTACTAGTATCAAAACTACAGATAGTTAGCTGTAGTGATGAAACTCTACCAGTATCAAAACTACAGATAGTTAGCTGTAGTGATGAAACTCTACCAGTATCAAAACTACAGATAGTTAGCTGTAGTGATGAAACTCTACCAGTATCAAAACTACAAATAGTTAGCTGTAGTGATGAAACTCTACCAGTATCAAAACTACAGATAGTTAGCTGTAGTGATGAAACTCTACCAGTATCAAAACTACAGATAGTTAGCTGTAGTGATGAAACTCTACCAGTATCAAAACTACAGATAGTTAGCTGTAGTGATGAAACTCTACCAGTATCAAAACTACAGATAGTTAGCTGTAGTGATGAAACTCTACCAGTATCAAAACTACAGATAGTTAGCTGTAGTGATGAAACTCTACCAGTATCAAAACTACAGATAGTTAGCTGTAGTGATGAAACTCTACCAGTATCAAAACTACAAATAGTTAGCTGTAGTGATGAAACTCTACTAGTATCAAAACTACAAATAGTTAGCTGTAGTGATGAAACTCTACCAGTATCAAAACTACAAATAGTTAGCTGTAGTGATGAAACTCTACTAGTATCAAAACTACAAATAGTTAGCTGTAGTGATGAAACTCTACTTTTACAATTAATATTTTTTAGCTTTTTTATTATACACCAATACGGCTTTAAGTGTTTTGTTTTTTAAAACAAATAATACGTAAATATTATGTTAACTGATGAATATTACCAAATTAACTCATAAATACAACTGGTGAAATTATATCCCAAAAGACAACCAGTAGGATTAGCTCATAAATGCTTCCCGCTAGTACAGCGGTAAATCAAAGGATTTACAACGCTAAAATCAGGGGTTCGATTTCTTTCGATGGGCTCAGCAGGTAGCTCGATGTGGCTTTGCTATAAGAAAACACACACAGCTCACAAACACTACGGTAGTATTAGTTCCTTAAGTACAACCGGTGGAATTAGCACATGAAATACAACTGGTTGAAGTTGTCCATAGGATGCATTCCACGAAAATAGTTTATACAATGTAATTAGAAGAATTTCTGGTGAAATATAATTATTCGAATTGGCTGATGAAGATAATACAGCTAAGATAGCTCATTGTTAAACTACTAGCTTATAGAATATGACTTATTAAACTGAATTGAATAGAAAAGAGTGACACTGTTTTAAACGATATACAAAACATCGATTTATTTCTTGGGCTTAACATGGTAATAAAAGATCATGTAACATCAGTGTTATATTTAAATAACGATTTCAGTTTTAGCTGTAAGAATTACACTGAAATTGATTAAAAACTGAGGCCTAACATGGCCTGATTGTGAGATCACTCCACTCGTAATGTGCAGGACATCTGTTATCAAACGTGCTCGCCCTATCAACCGCAGACACACTACAATATGACGGTCGTTGTTAAAAAAAGTAGCCCAACAGCTGACGATATGTGGTGTTCAGTAATTTGATGACTTTCATATAGTCTATCACTTCTACGTTAGGGACGGTTATCGCAGATAGCCCTTGAATAGCTTTGTTTGAAATTTGAAATAAACTAACCAGTCCAAAGTTGAGTTGAGCGTTTATTCAAACAGCATTTAAGATACTTGTTTATAAAAAAAATTACAGTTCTGTCTACAATACAATTTCATTTTTCCATACATGAAATTCATTAAATTAGGTTATTTGTAAATAACTGGGAACAGTAATGCTAAAATACCTATAGAAATATTATATTGTTTTTAATTTTAAAAATACGTTTAAATTAAGGTTTTTGTAGATTATTTGCTTGTTTCGAATACTTGCAATATGCTATGCAAATGTTATCTGATATAATCGTTCCTTATATTAAAGTGTTAGTTTTGTTTACCAATATTATAGTGCAAACATGCCTAAAAGATGCAGAGAACATATATAGTGCAAACATTCCTAAAAGATGCAGAGAACATATATAGTGCAAACATGCCTAAAAGATGCAGAGAACACATTTTGTACAAACATGCCTAAAAGATGCAGAGAACATATATAGTGCAAACATGCCTAAAAGATGCAGAGAACACATTTTGTACAAACATGCCTAAAAGATGCAGAGAACACATATATTACAAACATGCCTAAAAGATGCAGAGAACACATTTTGTACAAACATGCCTAAAAGATGCAGAGAACATATTTGCAGTCAAGTTACACGAAGCTTCAGTTTGAAGTTCCTTCACAGTAACGACTAGGTCACACTCCACTCGCTTACACGTGGACTATAGGACAATACGGATGTAGCATTCTCCTTAAAATACATTGAATATCAATAGAAAATCTTAAATTATAATTCTTCTGGTGAATCGTGTTACCAAGTTCATGTCTTGGTTGTTCTTGGATCATATAAACGAAAAGTATTTTAAAATATATTTTTTTTTTATTATCAGTTATATTCAACTGATAGTATAATCCGCGCGAGCTTTTCTTTTTTCTTTGGAATTTCGCACAAAGCAACTCGAGGGCTATCTGCGCTAGCCGTCCCTAATTTAGCACTGTAAGACTAGAGGGAAGGCAGCTAGTCATCACCACCCACCGCCAACTCTTGGGCTACTATTTTACCAACGAAAAGTGGGATTGACCGTCACTTTATAACGTCCCCACGGCTGGGAGGGCGAGCATGTTTGGTGTGACGGGGATTCGAACTAGCGGTCCTCATATTACAAGTCGAGAGTCTTAGCCACCTGACCATGCCTGCCCGATATATATATATGTGTGTGTGTCCAATTATTTGTTAATCAGTTTATCCTATGTTTTAGCTACTAACCATGATAACGGTTGATCACGGATCATGTCATAATTGTGAATTTTTTTCGTGTCTTTATTAGCTTAATGCTAAATGATTTTGTGATATACTGTGTGAACCTCAAAAATTATTTTATCACATAAAATGTCTTTTGACAATTAACTTTTCTGGTCATTGACCAGTAGTTACTTAAAACTTTAATATTGTTGACCACCAATTGTTTAATACCAATTTCTTGTCGACAGGTATTCAGAACTTACTTGAGAAAGTTGAGAAGACATTTTGAACTTTGATGAAACTCAGCTGTTTAAAAGGTCACTTAGATAACTTAATATTTTTATTTTTATTCGATGCTAAGCCTTTATGATTTTTCTTGAGAATGCCTTAACCTCCCAACGTCACACTGATTCGACTATCAATTGAAAACAACTGTTAACCTTTCCACTACGTTATCGGGTTTCAAAAGATATTTTATTTTCAACATTTGTGAAATTATATGATGGAATATTTAAAGAGCAACGTGTTTGTTTGTTTGTTCTTAAAGACAAAACTACGCAATGGGATATCTGTGCTTTGCCTACAAAATATACCAACTCCCAATTTTTAACGTTATAAGCCTTTAGGATTACCTTGGATACATAAGGACATATTTCCTACTCTTCCAGCGTTTTTCTGAAATATTTTGAGGAGTTACAACGCTAAATTCCGGGTATCGAGCCTCACTAGTTGACACAACAGATAGACAAGCATGACTTTGTTCTGAAACAAACATGCAAACCTTACGACCCTGAAATTACGTTTATGTGAAACATTCCTTCATGAAGCAACTTTAAAAGATTTATAAATGTAAAAGTAGAGTTAAACGATTACAAATGTTAATATGTCAACCGTATGGTTCACCAAAATACTTCAGGAATTTCTCTGGTTTAACAAGCTTTAATAACTGGGCTTAAACCAAAGATTTACACGCAACATACACTGTATCTTATATCTAATTGTATCATTTTTTGTTAGCTTAGGTCCACATGTAACCAACGTAAAATTCTATTTAACTTTCTTAAACACTCCAGGGAAATATATAACGCTCATGTGATTTATCATTGTACTCACAAAGCCAAAAACCGGATTGTGATGACTGTGGTGGGCAGAGCACAGATAATTTTGTAGATTTGCGCCTAATTCCAAATAATCAATCAATAACTTGTCGTCCATCAAACTGAAACGTTCAGTCGGAAGTAGACAGGATAATCTTGAAATTTAATACACTTTGAAATATACGAACTATTTTCCTTTACGTCATCGGTATTTCCTTTTTCCAATTTAAATTTAAGCAACGGAATTCATTCTAGCTCCGGGAAAGTTTAAAATGTTTTTATGTGTTTGAATTAATTTATTAAATAATGTCTAGTTGTTATTGGTTAAACGTGTGCTTTTCACAAATAAAATGTGTTTTTTCTTATAGAAAAGCCACATCGGGCTATCCGCCGAGTCCACCAAGAGGAATCGATCCCTTGATTTTGGCGTTGCAAATCCGTTGACTTACTACTGTACCAGCAGGGGACTATTGGTTTTGAATTTCGCGCAAAGCTATGCGAGGGCTATCTGCGCTAGCCATCCCTAATTTAGCAGTGTAAAGCTAGAGGGAAGGCACCTGGTATTCATCAACCACCGCCAACTCTTGGGCTACTCTTTTACCAACGAATAGTAGGATAGACCGTCACATTATTACGCGACCACAGTTGAAACAGCGAGCATGTTTGGTTTGACGGGGATTCGAACCTTCGACTCTAAAATTACTATTCTATTGCTTTAACTACCTGAACATGCTGGGCCTTAAAGTTTTTAGGTCGTTCAACTGTATTTCATTACACCGTTTACAATTATTCGTTTATACACCTGAAATTTATAACGGTTATAAAGTACTGTTTTAACTTGTTTTAATTGCATTGTAATGACATTACACACGAGCGTATTATTTGGAATTTACCTGTCAATGTCGGCAAAACTTATCAAACTTAAAAACGAGAAGTTTGTTAAAACATTTTCCTTAAATAAATATTTTCATTTTCTTTAAATCGACTCTCAATTGCTACATTTTTTCTTTTGGGTTTTTAATTACATATTAACTAAATTTTAATTACATATTAACTAAATTTTAATTGCATATTAACTAAATTTTAATTGCATATTAACTAAATTTTAATTACATATTAACTAAATTTTAATTGCATATTAACTAAATTTTAATTACATATTAACTAAATTTTAATTACATATTAACTAAACAATAAATAAACTCATTAAGTTAATTATCACGTTAATTGTGTTTCAGAAATAATGGGGGCATTATAATGTGACCGTCAATCCCAGTATTCGTTGGTAAAATAGTAGCCCGAGAGTTGGCGGTAGGTGGTGATGACTAGCTGCCTTCCCTCTAGTCTTACGTTGTTAAATTAGGGATGGCTAGCGCAGATAGCCCTCGTGTAGTTCTGCGCGAAATTCAAAAGCAAACAAAGAATATATACATACATTTCATTATTACGAACTATGTTTTTCATATTTTACTAAGCGAAATGTAACATTAAATTGTTATATGTTACGATCATGATGTATTTGCACTTCCTTTTATCTTATGTCCATCAGCCTTATTTATGCTATATTTATTCCTATTAGAAACTGATTCATACTTATGTACCATTACAAATTGTTATTTATTACTCATAATCAATAATAAATAAACTTAGATATATGCTTTGTTACTTACTGGAAGGGTAACACTTCTTTCATTCGCCTCTGCCCCCCCTCCCCTTCATCACCTATTCGAGCTGTCACCAAACTTTATTTTATAAAAGTAAATTCGTTGTCATCAAATTTGATGTCATACTTGTAACTGGTAATCACTAACAATACATGTAATTATTAGTCACTAACAGCATTTATAATTATTAGACACGAACAATACTTGTAATTATTAGTCACTAACAACATTTGTAATTATTAGACACGAACAATACTTGTAATTATTAGACACTAACAATACTTGTAGTTATTATTCACTAACAACATTTGTAATTATTAGACACTAACAACATTTGTAATTATTAGACACTAACAATACTTGTAGTTATTAGACACGAACAATACATGTAGTTATTAGTCACTAACAACATTTGTAATTATTAGACACTAACAATACTTGTAGTTATTAGACGCGAACAATACTTGTAGTTATTAGTCATTAACAACATTTGTAATTATTAGACACTAACAATACTTGTAGTTATTAGTCACTAACAATACTTGTAGTTATTAGACACCAACAATACTTGTAGTTATTAGTCACTAACAACATTTGTAATTATTAGACACTAACAATACTTGTAGTTATTAGTCACTAACAACATTTGTAATTATTAGACACTAACAATACTTGTAGTTATTAGTCACTAACAACATTTGTAATTATTAGACACTAACAATATTTGTAGTTATTAGACAATAACAATACTTGTAGTTATTAATCACTAACAACATTTGTAATTATTAGACAATAACAATACTTGTAGTTATTAATCACTAACAACATTTGTAATTATTAAACACTAACAAAACTTGTAGTTATTAGTCACTAACAACATTTGTAATTATTAGACACTAACAATACTTGTAGTTATTAGTCACTAACAACATTTGTAATTATTAGACACTAACAATACTTGTAGTTATTAGTCACTAACAACATTTGTAATTATTAGACACTAACAATACTTGTAGTTATTAGTCACTAACATTACTTGTAATTATTTTAGTCGATAAAACCATATGTAAATTTTAGATATTAAGAAAACTTGTATTTACTAGCCCCTAAGAATACTAATAATTATTAATCACTAGCAATATTTGTATTAAATAAATAAATAATATACAACCCAGAACTTCTTACAATAATCCTGGCATTAAGTGAAACTGGTAACAGTTATATCTATATACTTCCACAATTTAATTCAATACAAACCAGAAAATATTTTGACTAAGTAATTTGATAATATAAATACAGAATCAAATCCTGGTATGTCTTTCGTATCCCAAAAAGTCTAAAAAATTCTGGTATTGACCAAAAGGCCCTGACGGTATTGAATGCAGTAGATGTGTACAGTAGATAGTATAATAATATTGATATATCATACAATCTTCTTTGCATTCCACTTACGAGTTCTTATTCATAGTTAGAAATGCAATTTTCTCGTGTAGTTCAGAGTTAAATCTGAGGTTATAATACTTTCGATATCCGTGATGAGTACAGCACAGATAACCAATCCATTGTTTAACTCTGTGCTTAAACTACTAACATACGAATCCTGCTCATCTATACTTCACAGTTTTCTACATTTGGATACTTCTGGCTGAAGAGAGAGGGCGCTGTAAGGTTTGGTTCTTCGAAATGAGTGTTGGAAATGTCATGTTCCTAACTCGTAAAATTTTATGTATGTTTGTTTGTTTGTTTTGAATTTCGCACAAAGCTACTCGAGGGCTATCTGTGCTAGCCGTCTCTAATTTTGCAGAGTAAAACTAGATAGAGGGAAGGCAGCTAGTCATCACCACCTACCGCCAATTCTTGGGCTACTCTTTTACCAACGAATAGTGGGATTAACCGTCACATTATAACGGCCCCACGGCTGAAAGGGCGAGCATGTTTGGCGCGACGGGGATGCAAACCCGCGACCCTCGGATTACGAGTCGCATGCCTTAACGCGCTTGACCATGCCGGGCCATTTTATGTATGAAGAAAACATTGTAGTGAAATTTTAAATCATTTGGACTAAATTTAGAGAATGCACACGGAGTTTGGAATTTCACATATGTGGCTCGCATAAATGTTTGGAGCTGATTATTTATTCTCCGCTGTTACACTTGTGATTTTGACAATTCCTGTTGACCTTGCACACTTTGAAGTTGGTTTTGATTGTGAACAGTACAGTTGAAATCTGCTGTATGGAGATCAGTGGGACAAATCAATTTAACTAACGAGTATTATTATTTATATATTATTTTTTGTAATGTCTTCATTAAGTTCTAATCAGTTTCATATATTTTTTTCAGAATAATTGATACCTATCACTGATTGATCATGACAACTCACTCTAAGCATTCCCTTTGCAAACCAGATGATGGGTTGAAGGAACAAAATTTACTTCTGAAGAAAAAGGTCTTTCATTCTTTCTTCGGCTTCATATTAAAAAGGAGATAGAAAATAAGTGAAAGTGCCACAACCGTGCTCAAACGTGTAACAGAATTCTGGGATGAAGCAAAATTTCCAAAGATTTGCAAAGATAATGCAATTTTCAAAGTAAAGAATCTGTACACAGTTTATCAGAGTTTGAAATAAGGGAAAACAGAAGATTAGCCTCACAGATACAGAGAAAGAATGAGTTTAAGACAGAAGTGTCCAGCTTGATTGACATAGAGACCTCTGGTGCCCTCGCAACAATGACAAATCAAGAAGACTGATAATTCCTCATTGCTCAACAGGAAGCAGGCTGTACAGGAACAATGGGACAAACTGATGCCAAGCAAGCTGCAAAAGATAACAGACTTTTGAAGAAGAAAATGATGGAAGAAGAACAAAGGAGTCAATAAAAGAATGAAACCATCAAGTTGGAGTCATCTTCCAGCAGCAGCACTGACGAATCTGCAAATGATGAGGAAGGTTCTGTTGTTATTGTTAAAGGAGCCAACATTTCAAAGACAAAGCTGTCAGATACGGCTGCTACTCATGTTCCAACAGAAACAGTACGCTTAACTCGTCAAAATACTGAAGAATTCAAGATGATGTGCATTGATTATCCACTGGGATGGAAAATTTCTCAGCAACTTGACAACCAAGAAACATATTTACCTCCTAACATTTATTGTTACTAGCAATTGAAGTTGCCAAGTTAACAAATGGGACGGTATTATAACAAGCCAAGACTATAATAGCAGCTTTTAATGAATGAGGTTTGAAGGAGAAAGTTATAGGATTGTCATTTGACACTAAAGCTGCTAATACTGGGTGAATTTTAGGTTCATGTGTTCTCACAGAACAGGAGCTGCAGAAGAATCTTTTGTATCTGGCATGCTGCCATCATATCCTCAGTTTTGTGTCTGGTTTTTGAATAAATTTGTTATTGACTGGAATGTTATATTTTGTTACTAATTTTGCCAAATTTTGGTTATTTTTCTGCTGATGTCGGGAATATATGGTATGCAGCAGTATATGGTTTCGTGAAAAACTCAATATACTAAGAAATCAAATAAACACAGCCATAAAACTATGCTCACCGGATAAAATTAACGATGAATTAGACAAAATAAAACAATACTTCACCAACATCAATCAGTTACCTCCACAAAACGTAGAAAACATTATATGCACACACCTAGACGAAAAGCAAAATCAACTGACAAAAGTAAATAAACCCCACGATTTAAAAAATCACGAAACCATATACTGCTGTTCTCCTTTGTATTATGAAAGTATCTTCAATCGCGAAATTTATCAAAACTTTAAAATCACTGTGCGACTCCTAAAATATTGATGTATTCAAAAACAGTTCACATGCAGAAATTTTACCTCAATACCAAAAAAATTAAAAGTTAGAACCAAAACTATTTAATAAAATTGCCTGATGTAGCTCAGAACCACATTAAGGCGCAGCCATCTGTCAGTCCACCAATTCCCTCACTGGTTTTGCAATGAAATAACATTAAAATAATGACTACTGGATGTAAGTTTTAGAGGACAAACATCAGAACAGATTGTTGTTTTCCCAGAACCTCTTGTTGTTCCAACAATTGCAGATAAAAAATTTTGCTTTGGTACGCTTTCTTTTTTTACTTCACTCAATTAAGTTAATTTCATAGTCTGGACTCTACGTTATTACGTGTGTTCTGTTTCTACAATTTTCCCACCTTATTATACATATCCATCTGTGGTGTAGCGACAGGGACTCCCAAAGTATTCTTGGAAACTTATTAATTATCAGTGACCTAGTTATATTCGACCCACACTCACTCCAGGAAAACAATACCATCTCCTATTACCATATTAAAAACTTTCGGCCTTGGTCTAGATTCTTCAGTAGTTGTCAATATACCACCAGCAAAGACCGTCATAATTGTGAAGTCTTTGGGTTACATCTATTTCTTGTACTTCATTTTTAGTGAACTCCAACTTCTACATGCACTTCATCTATACATACTGATCCTACTTCCCGATCTTCAGTATCTTTTAAAGACGGATTCCTAATTTTTACCATGACAAAACTCTTTCTGAGATCCCCAGATATTGTAACTGTGCTGACATTCAATAAGTTCTATCATTTGCATCTCATAGCCAAAGAAGGTAATTCTATTATCTGTAAGATCCTAGGTGCAAAAGCAGGTGATTTTATTATCTATTGCATCCTAATTACCAGAGCAGGGTTTGGTAAGCTAGGATCAAGCATTACTGTGCAGAAACTTAACTCTTCTAGTTTAAATTGCAGCAAACCACTGTGTAAACGTATATTTTTTCCACATGGCTTTCGTGGAAAATAAAATAATATATGCACTACATTGGTGACGTTTCTGCCCTAAAAGCTTTTGTATTATTGATGCATATAGCTCAAGTATGTGATTCGAACTATTTATATTAGCATGAAGCTTAAGTACCCTTTTGTAACACTCCTCTGATTATTTTATATTGTGAGAAATTCTTCACAAGTTCCTCAAAAAATCCTCTATCCATGCATTACCGTGTATCAAATTGAATTGGTAAATGCGTCTAAGTAGACTTCTCAAATCTAAGTAAAGTTCCCTTATAATGTCGTAACGAACATTCACCTCAATAAACTAATATAACATCACAGAAGCTTTGAGCTTGCTTTTGATTCAGCATATTAAAAACGCTTAATCCTCAACTTCCGCTGTCTTTCACTTCAACATTTTCACACACGTTTCTTCTTTCTATAACGTCTTCAGCATTATTGTCTTCTTCCTTTATCTTATACCAATCTTACATCAGTCCATTTTGCTTCAATATGGTGTGGTATAGCTCTTCTAGCCATCTGCCTAAAGATGACCATCCCAATAAAGTTAACATCAATTTGGTTGGGGGTCATCTATGGTGTCTTCCCACTGCCTGAATTTTTTGTATTCTCAACTTCTAATATCGACTACGTGTTTATACAACGTTGTACTCTCAGACTCACTCTTCATGTTAAATAAACTATCTATCCCTAAATATGAACTATATAATGGCATCCAATAATTATATCCACCTCATACACTTTCGCATCCACTATGTTCACCAATATTTTCTCAAATATATTGTCGTATTTGACAATCTTCTTTCCATACAGCTTGACACAAAATGTTAAAATAATAAATAACACACAATGTTAAAATATAACACACAATGTTAAAATAGGTTCGCAATTAAAAACTGATTAATTAAGGTCAAAATGTGACCACTAAAGTGTTGACTCTATGTGTTTCGACGTTGTAACATCATCTTGAGAAATGTGTTGACTCTATGTGTTTCGACGTTGTAACATCATCTTGAGAAATGTGTTGCTATACATATTTTTAACCCTTTGTGTTATTTATTATTTTAACATTACACGCAAGAAATGATACTCATGATACGTGATTCATAACAAAGACGTTTGAAAGACAAAGTAGTAAACTACAATTTCTAGTGAAGTGTAAAAGGAAGAAAGCTTGTTTATAATGAAGCACAATGCTACACAATGGGCTATCTGTGCTCTGCCCACCAAGGACATCGAAGTCCGGTTTATAACGTTGCAACTCCGTGGACATAACGGTTGTGCCACTAGGAGATTAAATAAAATTATTCTAAAATTTATACAAATGAAAAAAAAAATGAACTAACAGACACTATATATTACATTTCAAGCTCCACCCACACAGTGGCACAATGATATATTTACTGACTTATGCTGCTATAAACCGGGTTTCGATACCAGTGATGGGCAGAGTACAGATAACCTCTTGTGTATTTGGTTTATTAATGTCACACAAAGCCACACGAGCATTATATTCGCTAGCCGTCACTAATTTAGCAGTGTAAGACTGGAGAAAAAGAAGCTAGTCATCACCACCCACCGCCAACTCTTGGGCTACTCTTTTACCAACGAATAGTGGAATTGACTGTAACATTATAACGCCCCCACGGCTGAAAGTGCGAATATGTTTATTGTGATTGGGATTCGAACCCGAGACCTCAGATTAGGATTCGAGCACATTGACCACCTGGCTATGCCAGACCGCCTTTGCGCAGCCTTACGCTTAATAAGAAACAAACAAATTATCAATCAAAAGAAAAGAAATGCCATAACCAAGCAGAATATTAAGGTAAATCAAACACATCTTGAAGTATCAAAACAAAATTATGAAAACCATTGGATGAAATCAGAAAATATTATTAAAACCAGAGAATGAACGACATTGATAAATATAAGTTTAAGTAAATCAGAAATATAAAAGTTTGATAAATAGAAAAAAAGACAATTAATAAATGAAATTATATAACCTGAAGGTTATACAAGGTTATAAAAGGTTTGGAGAATCCGAAAATTGTAAACACCTCAGTGATAATTTTTGGTAATTATCGGTCAGAGGTACGTATTAAATAAAGATTTAAAGTTTGTTTCTAAATTATCGATTATTAAGAAAGAATAAATAATAACAGATATAGAAACTAACTTGGATAAAGTGATAGACGGGAACTGTAAAAACTTATCTAGAACTGAATAAACTTGTAGGTAATTTTAACCTTGTGGAAAAGAAACAAAATGCTGATATGGAAGCCGTAAAATCCTTAAGAGAAAAATTAACATATTTTTTATTGTAAAACATATAAAGAGGGACAAATTGTGTTACTTTATAAAAGTAGATTAGAGTAGGGCTATCTACGCTAGCCATCCTTAATTTGGCAGTGTAAGACTAAAGAGAAAGTAGCTAGTCATCACACCCACCGCCAACCCTTGGGCAAATCCTTTAGTAAATAATAGCGGGTTGAACGTCACATTATAACGCCCCTACAGCTGAAAGGGTGAGCCTGTTTTGTGTGACAGGGATACAAACCCTTGACCTTTAGATTACGAGTCGAGTGCTCTAATCACCTAAAGTATGGTACAAAAGGAAAATTGAAGTGTAACCCTATAAGCAGATATTATGAATACGTTAAAACAAGTTATCCAAACTGGTTGACTTTAACTGATGTTAAGAAATAAGGTTAAATCAAACTAATTTCATTACTCAATGATATTACGCACTTCGAAAGATACCTATAATAATTAACAGTTTTAGACCAATAGTGTCGACTATAGGTATGTCGTGATATCGAATGGCTGAGCATATATCTCAAACGTATTCCATTTTAAGAAATAAAAACAAATACACCGTTAAAAATGTTGTATAATTTGTAGAGAACATTAAGAATGAAAAATTAACTAAAATCGATTTGTTATTAGTTTTTAAAAGCGTTCCGATAGAGGAAGCTATCGAGTGTTTTGAGAAAAAAAATGTTCGAAAATAAAATTCCATCAGTGAAAATTATGTTTAATTTCACGTGTGTAAGATCCATTTTTATAAATAAAGAGTTAGTTATGGAGTCATCACTTTCACCTTTTTATGTGACTTGTATATGGATGTATTTCACACTAAAGCCATAAATGATGCAAAATGTGAAACTGACATTTGGATAAGGCATGTGAATGACATATTCTTGGTGCGGAGATATGGTAATAAGGCATTAATTGAGTTTTCGTGTTATTTGAATAATACAGAAACACCCATCTAATTTACTTCTGAAATTGACAAAAATAATAGCTGGCCTTTCCTAAATGTATTAATAAAAATGAACTTATAAGGTAATCTAAAAACATCTATTTATCGGAAACTCCTTTCAGTCCTTTTGTCTCCACACTGAGAGTAATGTAATTCTACGCCACAAAAATAAGTGCCTTTTACGCATACATTCATAGAAATTTGTACTCAACACGAAAACTTAAAAAATGATATATTACAAAAGAAATTTCTAGTAACTTAAGGAGTATTTAATCCAAATATTATAAATGATTTGTTTGTTTGTTTTTTTGGAATTTCGCACAAAGCTACACGAGGGCTATCTGCGCTAGCCGTCCCGAATTTAGCGGTGTCAGACTAGAGGGAAGGCAGCTAGTCATCATCATCCACCGCCAACTCTTGGGCTACTCTTTTACCAACGCATAGTGGGATTGACCATCACATTATAACGCCCCCACGGGCTTAACTAATAATTGATTATAATTTAATTAATTGTATCGAAAATTATAAATATGTTTTCTTGTATTTTTACCGATTAATAAGATAAAGGAAAATTCAGGTGATACCAAACATAAAATACAGTTAATATAAGTAATGAAACAGGGATCTATATAAATGGATTGTGGAACTATTTATGTTGCACAAACTTTATATTATTTAGAACAGCATTTTTATATTGTTATTGTTTTGTTTTCAGTTTTGTTATTGGGAAATCAGCATAATTAAAGAGTTTAAAACGGGGAACACATTTTATGATTGAAAAATTACCTATTGATGACTGTGTATCTCAGACAATCTTGATATGGGATACAAATATAATTATGAGAAAACTAACAAAATAAAAATTTGTAACTAATTAAAAAGTCCTCTTTGTGGAATAAAGAGACACGTGTTCTTGTATTAACGAGACACGTGTTCTTGTATTTTTTCACATTTCTTATTTTAATACCTTTACGTCAGATAGTAGAGTTGCACAATATATTATGTTACCAGGTTATTAATTATTTTTATTTTAAACACAATTTTATGGTTGATTTCGCAACTAATGTTATATGAATAAAGACTGAAAAAAAACGTAAGGGTTAGGTTTTTTGTTTGTTGAGAATTCAAAGCAAAGCTACACATGGGCTATCTGTACTCTGCCCACCACGGGTATCGAAACTCAGTTTTTAGCGGTGTGAGTCCGCAGACATTCAGCTGAGCCACCTGGGAGCGGAGAAGTTTTTTCATTGTTTTTTTACACTATTATAACCATTATTTCAACTGTGCTTCTGGCGACAGAGCAAACTAGCAGTGAATTATAAAGTACACAAGTCCTAAATCTTAATGTTACTATAATAAAGATTTTTAGAGACTTCACTTAAATCATTTTTAAAAGAAAATAATTTGTTATAAACGATAGTGTGCTAGTGTTTTCCGGAGTTCATGTTTAAGATCTGAGCAGTTATCAACAGAGAGGCGTTTAATAAGGAAACATTAACTCATTGTAAATTTTGTCTGTACATGAATAATTCATTTTTTTTGTCTTTCTGATTAATTTTCATTCATCTCTCAAGTGAGTTCTTGAAGATTTTTAGATAAAGCACATTCATTTTAGGTTTGACGTTTTCAATCCAGTTAGTTTGACTAGGGCTATCTTTGTATCTTCAACCGTCGAATTAACCCTGAATGTGAGTCCCTTTCTATTTTATTTAAGAACCAACACACACGACTTCAAAGTAGAAATCCAGTTTACACTTCACAGCATCCAATTAACGCTGTTCCCGCTGCTGTGTTCCCTCCCTAGCTTCTTGCCCCACGTGACTCTGTAAGAATTCATTATACAAAGTATGTAAACTCCCTACCTGCTTCTCAGGGTTGGGTGTCACTTGGCGTCTATACGAAGTAGCACTGATAAATGAAAAATTGCTACAGTGATCGTATGAACTTCCTTTTGATGGCTAGTTTTCACTCATATTATTGCTTCTATTCTGTTCCATCCAGGTTGGTACGTACAGGATAAATGGGTGTGGTCTGTTCTGGCGTAGCCGTTCGTTTGTTTTCTTGGTGGTCACTGCCTGTGAGATAAGACACACGATTACTGTGGGCTTTTCTGGGCAGTGCTGATAAACTAATCAACTGTAGAGAATGGTTAACCCCCACAAGTTTCTTTGGTGAGTTCCATGGGGCCCTTTAATGGAATTTAAAGAAATACAACAGGAGCTAAAAAATCGCATGCAAAGCTAATAATATCTTTCAGAAATATTTTTCGAAAGTATATGCTTATATACATGAATAATTCTAATACTATTAGCTATATTGATTATCACTAGGAAACTGAATGACCACCACAATATGATAATGAATTTTATATTAAAGTATCACAGTAGAAATAAGAAATTAATTGACGTTGTTGGTCATATTTTTCAACTTGAAGTCATGGCGAATAATGCATATAGTCATGGGGCCAAATGCGTTAGAGATACTTCATCTATGTATATCTACGGCCATATAAGGCCATTGTTATATACGTATGTTTTTGTGTCTTTGTATTATCGATATATTTGTTCCGTTTTGAAAACAAATGACAGAAATAGAGCTCTGCATGGCCTTGTGGTTAGGGTGGTTGAGTCGTAATGTGAGGGTTGCGGGTTCGAGTCCCAGTCGCACCAAACATGCTCGCCCTTTCAGACGTGGGGACGTCATAATGTGGTAGTCAAGACGAGTAGCGCAGATAATCCTTGTGTAGCTTCGCGCGAAATCAAAAAACAAACAACCAGACAGTAATAGATAAAATACTTAACCAAAAAGTATTTCATTAATTAGGAAAACTATTTACATTTTAGTTTAATATTAAAGACACTAACACACACATTAAACACGATACCAGTAGTATCAACGACTAGTTTAGGTTATACAGTTAAAGATTTTGCTGTAAAATCATACTATAAATTTCACATCGAAATGGGTCAAGAGTTGACCAACAGGTGTCCTGCTGTAATATGTTTGTTTGTTTTTGAAATTCGCACAAAGCTATCTGTGCTAGCCGTCCCTAATTTAGCACTGTAAGACTAGAGGGAAGGCAGCTAGTCATCACCACCCACCGCCAACTCTTGGGCTACTCTTTTACCAACGAAAAGTGGGATTGACCGTCACATTATAACGCCTCCACGGCTGGGAGGGCGAGCATGTTTGGTGTGGCGGGAATTCGAACCCGCGACTCTCAGATTACGAGTCGAACGCCTTAACCCACATGGCCATGCAGGACCGTCGGGGGGTGAAATACCACCCATTAAACCTGCTACGAAATCACACCTATTGGAGCGTAAAATTTAGAAACAAATACATTCACAAGCAAGATTTAAGTAATTTCATATTGACAGCAGCGAAATGTATTTAAAACAGATAATTGAAATATTGGCAGTAGAGTGACGCCTTAAAATATATTTAAAATATTGACAATAGAGTGACACCTTAAAATATATTTAAAATATTGACAGTAGAGTGACACCTTAAAATATATTTAAAATATTTACAATAGAGTGACACCTTAAAATATACTTAAAATATTGACAACAGAGTGACACCTTAAAATATATTTAAAATATTGACAATAGAGTGACACCTTAAAATATATTTAAAATATTGACAATAGAGTGACACCTTAAAATATATTTAAAATATTGACAGTAGAGTGACACCTTAAAATATATTTAAAATATTTACAATAGAGTGACACCTTAAAATATATTTAAAATATTGACAATAGAGTGACACCTTAAAATATATTTAAAATATTGATAGTAAAATACTATTTTTAAAACATATTATTAAAATATTCTTTCAACACATGTGAATATTTTAGAACTATTATTACTTTGTTCATTTATAAAACGAAGTATTATTATTAAATTCATGTTCACCATAATCGTCAATACTTTTATTTTTCATTGTTCTTATAAGATGGAATGAAACGTGTTATATTCACCAATTCTACGCCCCCGCCTGTACAACGGTAAGTCTACGGATTTACAACGCTAAAATCAGCGTTTCGATTTCCTTTCGGTGGGCTCAGCAGATAGCCTGACGTTGCTTTGCTATAAGAAACACACACTAGCTCTATTTAAAATTTCTTATTTTAAACTCAGGCTAAGAATTATCGTATTCAATTTTGCTTTTAATAAAATTAGCTTTCTTTCTTTTAGCTATAATATAATGTTAACAATAGTGAACGGTTACCTTCCAAATAAAAATGGGTTTTCTTCCAACGTGTTAAGTCTGTATTAAACGGTATAGTTATATCGCGTCACCAAGTAAAGAGTGGATTAGGTAGTTAGTTATCACCATTAGATTCCATCTAGGAACATAAGGTCGCAATCGCTTGCGGATTCTTCAACAGGTATTTAAGTGAGTAGGTTGTTAGCCCACTGCACCGAGCCGTCCCTAATTTAGTAGTGTAAGACTAGGGGGAAGGCAGCTTGTCATCATCACCCACCGCGAACTCTTGGGCTACTCTTTTACCAACGAATAGTGGAATTGATCGTTACATTATAACGCGCCCACGGATGGGAGGGCGAGCATGTTTGGCGCGAGCCGGGCACGAACCCGCGACCCTCGGATTACGAGTCGCATGCCTTACGCGTTAGGCCATGCCAGGCCCAAAAGTGGGATTGATATACAGAAAACTGAAAATGAGAGAACGTTACTTACAATGTATGACGTTCCGGTATGGCAGCTTACCCAGTTTTTAGGTAAATAGATATAACTCACACATGTCATCAATACGGAATTCTACACGAAAATCAACTCATTGTGAGTTAATTTAGATATATTACGAATAACACCTTCTTACCCAACTGTTTATAAACTGAATAAAGTTAGATATAC
The DNA here is from genome assembly GCF_004210375.1 of Tachypleus tridentatus. Lineage (NCBI taxonomy): Eukaryota > Metazoa > Arthropoda > Merostomata > Xiphosura > Limulidae > Tachypleus > Tachypleus tridentatus. Next base: position 12,388,284 of record NC_134835.1, on the reverse strand, counting down.
ACTGATTGTATTTATATCAAGCCACAAAATTATATAACAATATTTTAAGCGAAATGAGATCACAGTTTAGTATCAAAAATACTAAAAACATTAATGTTAGGTTAAAGGTATGCATTGCTAATATAGAAGAATCAGGAAGTGTTATTAAACGTTGATAAATAATACTAAAGAATAAAAATAGGTCGAAATTAAAATTATTCTGTGAAGGGAATAGTAATGATTTATTGATTCTTTAAAGTGTGTGTGTTTTTATAACAAAGCCACATGGGGCTATCTGCTGAGCCCACCGAGAGGAATCGAATCCCTGATTTCAGCGTTGTAAATCCGTACACTTACCGATGTACTAGCGGGGGTCTGATGTTTTAATAATACCTTTAGCAGGATCTGCAGTCTTGAAAATTGTCTGATATGTTTTCTAATTTATTTATTATTTGTATTTCTTGTATTATGTGTATTTTAAATTAAGTTGATTTTGATTGATTGACGATTTAAATACTAATATTGTTATAACTGTTATAGAGTCAAAATTATAAGTTTCATTCTCACGAATTTAATTAGAAAACAATGGGGTAAAATATGCTACGATACAGAAAATGTTAACTTCTTAACAATTATCCGCGAATCGATATAATTTGATAGGCCCGGCATGGCCAGGTGGTTAACGCACTCGACTCGTAATCCGACAATCACGGTTTCGAATCCCTGTCATACCAAACATGCTCGGTTTTTCAGCCGTGGGGGCGTTATAATGTTCGGTCAATCCCACTATTCGTTGGTAAAAGAGTAGCGAAGAGTTGGTGGTGGGTGGTGATGTCTAGCTGCCTTCTCTCTAGTCTTACAGTGCTAAATAAGGGAAGTATAGAGCAGATAGCGCTCGTGTAGCTTTGCGCGAAATTCAAACCAATGATACTTGTTTGTTATTTACAATTGAGAACATTTTTCATTCAAGTTTCATGAAATTCAAAATGTTGCACGTACGGGAAGGAAGTCGTTTCTTTCTTAACGTGTGTATGGGATTGACAAACCTTAAAGTATGATTTATACAGTTTACATATTAGTTACGATTCTAGGATCATTTGACTGTTTTCTTACTTTTTACACAGGGTGTTCGGAACGTCACTGTGCACTTATATATTTATTAACAGAGATGTTTCAATATAGAATACAGGAGGTAAATATGAATGACAATTATAAACGATGTTGAAAGTGACCCCAGTTGGCATCAATGCAGGTTTGGATCCTTCTTATTTTGTTTCTAAACACCGCTATCAATTGCTGGCTTGAAATAGACTGAATAGACATATGATTACAAAACTGCTCAGTGACTTTCCGAACACTCTGAACTACTGTAGAGGATTTTCTTTGACCTTTTTTGCAACTGATATGTGTTATTGATGTCAACCTAAAACTTTGATCGTGTTCGTGTTCATAGATGCTGGCCCACGTAATACTCAGGGATATTCTACGTGTGAAACTGAGTGAAAGAATTTTGGGCGAGACTGTTTTAAGGTGACATATTTCAATCACATTTTGCTAGATATATGCACCGATTGAACAGCGATAAAAGAAAGCAACTTTTTTATTTTTTATTTGTTTATTAGAATCCTGAATCACAACCTTTATAACAGCTAGATAAAATGAAAGTTATTAAACTTTATGTTTGAAATCACAGTTATATTGAGCTGTCTTTCCGTTTGTCTTATTTTCTTGGAGAACAAAAATCTTACAAACTGAAATAATGATGAATTTTAGAAATGACAGATGCAAACTATTGTAACAAATTTTCTCACCCAGTTGGAAGGAAAAAAATATATAAAGGTTAAAAAGAAATATTTTGCCAATTCTGATTTTGCGTTTTAATAAATTTTCCCATAAAACTTTTTGACGTGGTGCTGCCATCTAATAAGCAAATTTAGAACTTCAAAATATAATCCTCTAACCTACCCACATATGAGTTTTTCAATTAATTACTACACGACATTAAACGTAAACACTTGGCAGCACAGAAAGATAATTCTAATTATTTCCGAGACAAATGAAAAACTGCAATGTATGAATAATAATAAATACAAACTTTTGACGTATATGGAGGGAAAAGACCGGAAATAAATATGGCAAACATGATCAAATAATTCCAAAAGATTAACAAACATAAGACCCGGTATGGCCAGGTGGGTTAAGTCTATTCAAAATGGCTACTGTTTTCAAAGACAGACATTGAATTAAGGACTGCTCTTTGTGAGTACATAACTTATGTGTAAATTAAGGTTTATATATCTTAATAGCTACAGACGGCCAAGCATGTTAAGAAGTTCAACTCGTAATCCGAGGGTCGCAGGTTCGAATCCCGGTCGCATCAGACATGCTGGGCCTTTCAGCAGTGGGGTCATTATAATGTAACGGTCAATCCCACTATTCGTTGGTAAAAGAGTAGCCCAAAAGTTGGCGTTGGGTGGTGATGATTAACTGCCTCCCTCTAGTCTTACACTGCCAAAGTAGGGACGGCTAGCGCAGACAGCCCTCGAGTAGTTTAAAAAAAACATAAAAGAATTGTGATGTTATAAACATTAAAGGTAACTTCAAAGATTATGTAGTGTAGTACATAGGTAGCTGCTTTAACCCTATAATTATGTAGCGTAGTACCTAGGTAGCTGTTTTAACCCTATAATTATGTAGCGTAGTACATAGAATGCTGTTTAACCCTATAATTATGTAGCGTAGTACATAGGTAGCTGTTTTAAACCTATAATTATGTAGCGTAGTACATACGTAGCTGTTTTAAACCTATAATTATGTAGCGTAGTACATAGGTAGCTGTTTTAAACCTATAATTATGTAGCGTAGTACATAGGTAGCTGTTTTAACCCTATAATTATGTAGCGTAGTACATAGGTAGCTGTTTTAACCCTATAATTATGTAGCGTAGTACATACGTAGCTGTTTTAAACCTATAATTATGTAGCGTAGTACATAGGTAGCTGTTTTAAACCTATAATTATGTAGCGTAGTACATAGGTAGCTGTTTTAAACCTATAATTATGTAGCGTAGTACATAGGTAGCTGTTTTAAACCTATAATTATGTAGCGTAGTACATAGGTAGCTGTTTTAACCCCATAATTATGTAGTGTAGTACATAGGTAGCTGTTTTAAACCTATAATTATGTAGCGTAGTACATAGGTAGCTGTTTTAAACCTATAATTATGTAGCGTAGTACATAGAATGCTGTTTAACCCTATAATTATGTAGCGTAGTACATAGGTAGCTGTTTTAAACCTATAATTATGTAGCGTAGTACATAGAATGCTGTTTAACCCTATAATTATGTAGTGTAGTACATAGGTAGCTGTTTTAAACCTATAATTATGTAGCGTAGTACATAGGTAGCTGTTTTAAACCTATAATTATGTAGCGTAGTACATAGAATGCTGTTTAACCCTATAATTATGTAGCGTAGTACATAGGTAGCTGTTTTAAACCTATAATTATGTAGCGTAGTACATAGGTAGCTGTTTTAACCCTATAATTATGTAGTGTAGTACATAGGTAGCTGTTTTAAACCTATAATTATGTAGCGTAGTACATAGGTAGCTGTTTTAAACCTATAATTATGTAGCGTAGTACATAGAATGCTGTTTAACCCTATAATTATGTAGCGTAGTACATAGGTAGCTGTTTTAACCCTATAATTATGTAGCGTAGTACATACGTAGCTGTTTTAAACCTATAATTATGTAGCGTAGTACATAGGTAGCTGTTTTAAACCTATAATTATGTAGCGTAGTACATAGGTAGCTGTTTTAAACCTATAATTATGTAGCGTAGTACATAGGTAGCTGTTTTAAACCTATAATTATGTAGCGTAGTACATAGGTAGCTGTTTTAACCCTATAATTATGTAGTGTAGTACATAGGTAGCTGTTTTAAACCTATAATTATGTAGCGTAGTACATAGGTAGCTGTTTTAAACCTATAATTATGTAGCGTAGTACATAGAATGCTGTTTAACCCTATAATTATGTAGCGTAGTACATAGGTAGCTGTTTTAAACCTATAATTATGTAGCGTAGTACATAGAATGCTGTTTAACCCTATAATTATGTAGCGTAGTTCATAGGTAGCTGTTTTAACCCTATAATTATGTAGCGTAGTACATAGAATGCTGTTTAACCCTATAATTATGTAGCGTAGTACATAGGTAGCTGTTTTAAACCTATAATTATGTAGCGTAGTACATAGGTAGCTGTTTTAACCCTATAATTATGTAGCGTAGTACATACGTAGCTGTTTTAACCCTATAATTATGTAGCGTAGTACATAGGTAGCTGTTTTAACCCTATAATTATGTAGCGTAGTACATAGGTAGCTGTTTTAAACCTATAATTATGTAGCGTAGTACATAGAATGCTGTTTAACCCTATAATTATGTGGCGTACTACATAGAATGCTGTTTAACCCTATAATTATGTAGCGTAGTACATAGGTAGCTGTTTTAACCCTATAATTATGTAGCGTAGTACATAGGTAGCTGTTTTAACCCTATAATTATGTAGCGTAGTACATAGATAGCTGTTTTAACCCTATAATTATGTAGCGTAGTACATAGGTAGCTGTTTTAACCCTATAATTATGTAGCGTAGTACATAGAATGCTGTTTTAACTCTATAATTATGTGGCGTACTACATAGATAGCTGTTTTAACTCTATAATTATGTAGCGTAGTACATAGAATGCTGTTTAACCCTATAATTATGTGGCGTACTACATAGATAGCTGTTTTAACTCTATAATTATGTAGCGTAGTACACAGGTAGCTGTTTTAACCCTATAATTATGTAGCGTAGTACACAGGTAGCTGTTTTAACCCTATAATTATGTAGCGTAGTACACAGGTAGCTGTTTTAACCCTATAATTATATTACTAATTAGTTTAAGAAAAGTCGCCAAACAGTTTAAGATAAGAATTCTGGATAGATGACTGTGTGATTTATAATCCACACTGTACTAACTGCTTGCTTATAATTCGAATAATGCTACGAGCGAGCAGTCTTTAAACAGTATTAGATAACTACCTTTTTACGCACAGTTTCACCCCAGCTTTGCCTGAATCTAGCGAATGTTACTTTCTCATTCTAAGAAGCAGCCAAAGGTATCGTATTTGTTCGAAAAGGTGCCTTTTGTTTGCGTTTCCCGTCCACAGCAGAGAGATAATGTAATTTCGCAATTCCATCTTTCAATGTCTACTCTAGCTGTTGAAACAATTGTTGACTTACATCTCGGTACGTGCCAGTAAAGACAATGGTTTGAAGCATCGCCCGAAATGTTTAAAACCCAAAATAAATAATAGATAACAGGAATATTTACGACCACGTACATTTGGTGTATCACAACAGTCCTCAGCTGCAGGTAGGTATTTGTCATAGAAATTCTTCAGGCTGTGAGGATTTAGGAGAAAAAAGTATTCCCGAATGAATGCATCGATCCATGTCTGGAGATTGATCCTTCAACATAAGATACACCTAAATAAAAAAATTTGATAACGTGCTTGGAGCTCGAGATTTTCTTGTCGAGGTGACGAAGGACACTCAATTTGTAGTTTAGATACTCGGGTATATCAAGTGATTATCCCTTCATATCAAAACTGAAGTATAAAAACTATTCTCAGATACTTTGGTCTTTACTTTCCGAGACAGGTTTTGTTGTTTTATCCTTTGGCGATTTCAAAAGATGAATATTTCAATTTGATAAGGAATATTACTACATCGAAAGTTTCGTTTTGTTTGTTTTCTCCTCAAATTTATTTCATAGCTGATGGGAAATACTAGCGTCAAGAAGTTAATATTCAAATTCCCGACTTGCATTAAAAGTTAAAGTTTCTTTTGAAAATCGCGCAAAGCTACTCGAGGGCTATCTACGCTAGTCATCTCTAATTTGGCAGTGTAAGACTAGAGGGAAGGCAGCTAGTCATCACCACCCACCGCCAACGCTTGAGCTATCCTTTTACCAACGAATAGAGGGAATGACAGTAACTTATAACGCCTCCAAGGCTGAAAGGGCGAGCATGTATGATGCGACCGGGATTCGAACGCCTTAACACGCTATGCCATGCCGGGCCATTAAACAATAAGATATAAGTACATATACTGCAATATTTTATAAAAACATTTAACAATGTATGAAATAAAACTCCGTTAACTGTTTTAAATGCCTATTGTAAAATAAATTAATAAGATTTTTAACTTAAAATAATTAAATTCATTTGAATTCATACTATGTTTCATTAATGTAAATAATTAGACCCACTGAGTTTCATTATTACTTGATCACAGAGCAGAATAATATACACTCTATTTTTTTGTTACGAGACAAAAAAAAGACATTTTTTATATCTTTCTTACAATGACTGTTATTCAATTACAATACGTTGGAAAATATGAAATTTTGGAATGACTTAAATTTAAATGGTATCCTGAAGGTACGAGCATATCAACCAAATTTTAATAATATTAACCGATAAAGACAGCTAATGAATCTTTCTCTGTATTCATTTAGAAGAGCGTTTGTTTGTATGTTAAAACTCACTATTAAGCACAAACAACCAAGAAAGTTGTGAGTGCTTCGCCCACTACATCTGAAGAGAAAAAGAGCGTAAAATAGTTCAGGAACTAATTGTGTTAATGTTTCTACACTTCTTTTGTACTCCTATTTATAAGGATATAAAGTACCTAGAATAGTTCAAGAACTAATTGTGTTAATGTTTCTACACTTCTTTTGTAATCCTATTTATATTAATATAAAGTACCTAGAATAATTCAAGAACTAATTGTGTTAATGTTTCTACACTTCTTTTGTACTCCTATTTATCAGGATATAAAGTACCTAGAATAGTTCAAGAACTAATTGTGTTGATGTTTCTACACTTCTTTTGTACTCCTATTTATAATAATATAAAGTACCTAGAATAGTTCAAGAACTAATTGTGTTAATGTTTCTACACTTCTTTTGTACTCCTATTTATAATTATATAAAATACCTAGAATAGTTCAAGAACTAATTGTGTTAATGTTTCTACACTTCTTTTGTAATCCTATTTATAAGGATATAAAGTACCTAGAATAGTTCAAGAACTAATTGTGTTAATGTTTCTACACTTCTTTTGTACTCCTATTTATAATTATATAAAGTACCTAGAATAGTTCAAGAACTAATTGTGTTAATGTTTCTACACTTCTTTTGTACTCCTATTTATCAGGATATAAAGTACCTAGAATAGTTCAAGAACTAATTGTGTTAATGTTTCTACACTTCTTTTGTACTCCTATTTATAAGGATATAAAGTACAGAGAATAGTTCAAGAACTAATTGTGTTAATGTTTCTACACTTCTTTTGTACTCCTATTAATAATAATATAACGTACCTAGAATAGTTCAAGAACTAATTGTGTTAATGTTTCTACACTTCTTTTGTAATCCTATTTATAATAATATAAAGTACACAGAATAGTTCAAGAACTAATTGTGTTAATGTTTCTACACTTCTTTTGTACTTCTATTAATAACAGTATAACGTACCTAGAATAGTTCAAGAACTAATTGTGTTAATGTTTCTACACTTCTTTTGTAATCCTATTTATAAGGATATAAAGTACCTAGAATAGTTCAAGAACTAATTGTGTTAATGTTTCTTCACTTCTTTTGTACTCCTATTAATAATAATATAACGTACCTAGAATAGTTCAAAAACTAATTGTGTTAATGTTTCTACACTTCTTTTGTAATCCTATTTATAATAATATAAAGTACCAAGAATAGTCCCAGAACTAATTGTGTTAATGTTTCTACACTTCTTTTGAAATCCTATTTATAAGGATATAAAGTACCTAGAATAGTTCAAGAACTAATTGTGTTAATGTTTCTACACTTCTTTTGTAATCCTATTTATCATAATATAAAGTACCTAGAATAGTTAAAGAACTAATTGTGTTAATGTTTCTACACTTTTTTGTAAACCTATTTATAATAATATAAAGTACCTAGAATAGTTCAAGAACTAATTATGTTAATATTTCTACACTTCCTTTGTACTTCTATTTATAAGGATATAAAGTATCTAAAATAGTTCAAGAACCAATTGTGTTAATGTTTCTACACTTCTTTTGTACTCCTATTTATAAGGATATAAAGTACCTAGAATAGTTCAAGAACTAATTGTGTTAATGTTTCTACACTTCTTTTGTAATCCTATTAATAATAATATAACGTACCTAGAATAGTTCAAAAACTAATTGTGTTAATGTTTCTTCACTTCTTTTGTAAACCTATTTATAATAATATAAAGTACCTAGAATAGTTCAAGAACTAATTGTGTTAATATTTCTACACTTCTTTTGTAATTCTATTTATATAATTATAAAGTATCCAGAATAATTCAAGAACTAATTGTGTTAATGTTTCTACACTTCTTTTGTACTCCTATTTATTAGGATATAAAGTACCTAGAATAGTTCAAGAACTAATTGTGTTAATGTTTCTACATTTCTTTTGTAATCCTATTTATAAGGATATAAAGTACCTAGAATAGTTCAAGAACTAATTGTGTTAATGTTTCTTCACTTCTTTTGTACTCCTATTAATAATAATATAACGTACCTAGAATAGTTCAAAAACTAATTGTGTTAATGTTTCTACACTTCTTTTGTAATCCTATTTATAATAATATAAAGTACCTAGAATAGTTCCAGAACTAATTGTGTTAATGTTTCTACACTTCTTTTGTAATCCTATTTATAAAGATATAAGGTACCTAGAATAGTTCAAGAACTAATTGTGTTAATGTTTCTACACTTCTTTTGTAATCCTATTTATCATAATATAAAGTACCTAGAATAGTTAAAGAACTAATTGTGTTAATGTTTCTACACTTTTTTGTAAACCTATTTATAATAATATAAAGTACCTAGAATAGTTCAAGAACTAATTGTGTTAATATTTCTACACTTCCTTTGTACTTCTATTGATAAGGATATAAAGTATCTAAAATAGTTCAAGAACCAATTGTGTTAATGTTTCTACACTTCTTTTGTACTCCTATTTATAAGGATATAACGTACCTAGAATAGTTCAAGAACTAATTGTGTTAATGTTTCTTCACTTCTTTTTAAACCTATTTATAATAATATAAAGTACCTAGAATAGTTCAAGAACCAATTGTGTTAATGTTTCTACACTTCTTTTGTACTCCTATTTATAAGGATATAACGTACCTAGAATAGTTCAAGAACTAATTGTGTTAATATTTCTACACTTCTTTTTAATCCTATTTATATTAATATAAAGTACCCAGAATAAATCAAGAACTAATTGTGTTAATGTTTCTACACTTCTTTTGTACTCCTATTTATTAGGATATAAAGTACCTAGAATATTTCAAGAAATAATTCTGTTAATGTTTCTACACTTCTTTTGTAATCCTATTTATAATAATATAAAGTACCTAGAATAGTTCAAAAACTAATTGTGTTAATGTTTCTACACTTCTTTTGTAATCCTATTTATAATAATATAAAGTACCTAGAATAGTTCAAGAACTAATTGTGTTAATGTTTCTACACTTCTTTTGTACTTCTATTTATAAGGATATAAAGTACCTAAAATAGTTCAAGACCCAATTGTGTTAATGTTTCTACACTTCTTTTGTACTCTTATTTATAAGGATATCAAGTACCTAGAATAGTTCAAGAACTAATTGTGTTAATGTTTCTACACTTCTTTTGGAATCTTATTTATAATAATATAAAGTACCTAGAATAGTTCAAGAACTAATTGTGTTAATGTTTCTACACTTCTTTTGTACTCCTATTTATAAGGATATAAAGTACCTAGAATAGTTCAAGAACTAATTGTGTTAATGTTTCTACACTTCTTTTGTAATCCTATTTATATTAATATAAAGTACCTAGAATAATTCAAGAACTAATTGTGTTAATGTTTCTACACTTCTTTTGTACTCCTATTTATCAGGATATAAAGTACCTAGAATAGTTCAAGAACTAATTGTGTTAATGTTACTATACTTCTTTTGTAATCCTATTTATAATAATATAAAGTACATAGAATAGTTCAAGAACTAATTGTGTTAATGTTTTTACACTTTTTTGTAATCCTAGTTATAATAACACAAAGTACATAGAATATTTCAAGAAATAATTGTGTTAATGTTTCTACACTTCTTTTGTACTCCAATTTATAAGGATATAAAATACATAGAATAGTTCAAGAACTAATTGTGTTAATGTTACTATACTTCTTTTGTAATTTTATTTATAATAATATAAAGTACCTAGAATAGTCCAAGAACTAATTGTGTTAATCTTTCCACACTTCTTTTGTAATCCTATTTATAAGAATATAAAATACATAGATTAGTTCAAGAACTTTCGTGTTTCCATTGTTTTTTTATGAGTTCACTTTCAATATTACAAAGTACATGTATCGAATTTGTACGACAGTAGTTTTTGTTTTGTAGTTACAGAATTTAATATTAATTCAAAAACGGTCATGAAAAAAAGTTGTAAGGGTGAAAAACGACAGAAATTCGACCTCTATATTGTGTGAGTATAAATTACAATAGACTAAAAGCACGTGATTAATAGTTTACTATGTGATTGGTTCTTTTTGATCCAATCAAACAATGCCAAACCAGTCAGCATGCATCATATTAAACCACAACATCTTTGGTATGTCTTGCTAGAAATGTATTGTCGGAGGTGGTTTAAAGGGCTTATAGAGGTGAAGATTTCGTGTTTAAGTGGAACCAGGATAAAGAAGCAGAGAAAGGTATGTGCAACCTGAACTGTTATCAACAACAACAACACCTCAAGAACAGTATGTCATGAGACTGTTAGAGAAACTCTGATGAGAAAGAGTGTTAAACCCTAAAAAATGAAACGTACATTAGACCACAAATAGTATAATGAACAAAATGAAAGAATCTGGAGACTCGTGTTTCTTATAGATGACTCCAAACTTTACATTAGACCACAAACAGTATAATGAACAAAATGGAAGAATATGGAGACTCGTGTTTCTTATAGATGACTCCAAACTTTACAATAGACCACAATAAGTATAATGAACAAATTGAAAGAATATGGAGAGTCGTGTTTCTTATAGATGACTCCAAACTTTACATTAGACCACAATTAGTATAATGAACAAAATGAAAGAATATGGAGACTCGTGTATCTTATAGATGACTCCAAACTTTACATTAGACCACAATCAGTATAATGAACAAAATGAAAGAATATGGAGACTCGTGTTTCTTATAGATGACTCCAAACTTTACATTAGACCACAAACAGTATAATGAACAAAATGAAAGAATATGGAGACTCGTGTTTCTTATAGATGACTCCAAACTTTACATTAGACCACAAACAGTATAATGAACAAAATGAAAGAATATGGAGACTCGTGTTTCTTATAGATGACTCCAAACTTTACATTAGACCACAAATAGTATAATGAACAAAATGAAAGAATATGGAGACTCGTGTTTCTTATAGATGACTCCAAACTTTACATTAGACCACAATCAGTATAATGAACAAATTGAAAGAATATGGAGACTCGTGTTTCTTATAGATGACTCCAAACTTTACATTAGACCACAAACAGTATAATGAACAAAATGAAAGAATATGGAGACTCGTGTTTCTTATAGATGACTCCAAACTTTTTTTTCTGTAAAATTCGACAACACTTCGTCCAACAACAGAGAAAGAAACGATGACGAAGACAATTTGCAGAGAAGCACAACAGAGAAACAGATTTGGATTGCATTTGAGTCAACAGTACTAGTGGTCTACAGAAAATTTATGGTAACCTCACTGTTGTCAACTACAGACATATTTTTGTCCATTATGCTGTTTCTTCAGGCATAGAGCTTATCAAAGATGAATTCTTCCTTCAGCAAGATGATGACCTCATGACACAGAAACTGTCGTGAAACGTTGAAGGTATCGACCGAACACTTGAAACGATATTTTGGCCTGCACAAGTCCGGATACGAAAATTCCTGACGATTGACTATATAATAAAAACGAGGTATTAATTGTGAGAAACAGATTGGATAAGCTGATTAATACACGACTCTTGGAACAATATTCCAAATGGTGCATTGATAAATAGTATGACAGCGTGATATAGACATTTCTGTAAAGCACGTGAGCTATCATACAATATACTAATACATTGTTCGCTTTTATATTGTATTCCCTGTAATAACGTTTCGTATCATTAACATTCTCGTCAGAAAACTCATTGTTTTTAACTCATGAGTCTGTATATCGCTTGCTCATTTCTATACTTATTCTAATTACTGTAAATCAGATAAAATAAATTATTGTTGTGTTTTACAGTTTCTTTGTGTTTCATTTAAAAGAACATTAATTATGTTGAATGATACAGAAAGTACTTGTGTTTCTTTTTCCAGAAATTTTGTAAGATTTCTTGGATGAGTGTTAAATATGTAGAATGAGTTAAAAATAATTATTTTTTTTTATATTATTACATTACGTTCGTTACTGATGTCTCCTGTTGTGACCAGTTAACCACTACCTTTATTAAACGATGATTTAACTGTTATGAACAAATAAATGAGCCAATCATAAATAAACAAATGAACCCACAAACATTTTGTAACTAACACTTTACATTATAAAACACAAAAACTAATATTATTATACTGATACTAGAACAGTTCAAATATAAACTGGTATAAAAAAACCTAATTCACGTTTCACATCACTAAGCTAAGCCTTACTTAATCAATGAAGCGTTACAAGCGATCTCCACGCTTGGGAACAACTTCGAAAAAACACACTAATAAAATGTGCAATTACCCGAGAACAAGCAGTGGGTTATTCAGAAACCCTGTGGAACAACCACTGAGTAGAATACAAATTATTATTAATTGATGACTGTTTAGTTCTTTATTAGAGAGGACCGAAACACAAGGGTGAAAAGGAATGATAGATTATGAGATTTCTCAACAAGCGACTGATGAAAGCCGCAAGGTTAACTCGCTTGTTTTTATATTTTTATGGCCAAGTTATTCAAAAGGTTGTTTGGTAAGCCATGATATATGGGTGGTATTGGAACTTGAAACTCACTCGAGATAATTCAGTAAGTGTTTAAAAGAAATTATGTCATTCAGACAGGAAATAGTGGGTAACATTGTTTTCAACTGTAAGCAGTGAATAGCCATATCATAATATCAGCTCTCAGAAGAACTAATATAGTGAAACAATTGGTACCAAAGTGTTCGAAATGGATAGGAAACAAAATAATATATAATACGTGTTTAGGTGTTAACAGCTACTAATCTTTTAGTTTGATCATGAAAGTACAAAAATGCTTTGTGTTTAACAATATTTATATTTTAATTAAGATAAATTATTTCCATGTTGTTCTTAACAACGAAATTAGTCTTAGCTTCATCTACCGTGGTCACTAAGGGTAGGAACAACCTTAAGAAGAAACGTGTTTCTATTAAGACGGCCCGTCATGGCCAGGTGGGTTAAAGCGTTCGACTCCTAATCGGAAGGTCACGAGTTCGAATCTCCCTCGTATTAAACATGCTCGCCCTTTCAGCCGTGAAAATGTTATCATGTGACGGTAAATCTCACTATTTGTTGGTAAAAGAGTAGTTCAGGAGTTGGCGATGGGTGGTGATGACTAGCTGCCTTCCGTCTAGTCTTACACTACTAAATTAGGGACGGCTAGTGCAGATAGCCCTCGAGTAGCTTTGCGCGAAATTCCAAAAACAAACAAACAAGAATTAACAGCTACCTTTTGTGATAAGACTGTAATGTCGCTTTGTTTGCATTATAGTATACGAATATAATTTAAATTTTCAAACTATTGTACTTCCAAAGAAACGGAGTATGCCATTCTCAAGATGTTAACAAATATCCATTAACTTGTAAACTAAGAACGACTTTAAAGAGCAAAAACAACGCTATTAGTGGGTTATATTAACACAGATTTCTCCAAAATGTGTGAATTACTATTACTACTTAATAACAAGTTTTTAAAATTCAGCCTTGGTGAGAAATATCCCTTCATGGATGTATTGAAATGAGTATTTATCAGTGAAGTTTTATAATACAACTGAATTAAACTTACCTGAATAAGGTTACTTGAAGTCAGTACTTTTTAAAAAGAGCAACATTTATTCCACTGGACAAACTGTTGATATTAAAGGTATCTAATTAAAGATTAAGTCTGGTCGTTAAAATAGATTAATTTATTCTCTCGTCTGTAGGTTTAACTTCGAGTACAAAGCTTTTCAACAGCTAATGCTATATCTCAGTACATAATAACTTCCAGTACAGATTTCTTGATGCACGCTTAACTCACAAATAAACTTATTTTTAGAATTTCTTTACTAATTGACCAAGTCATTTGATATACGCAATAAATCTGACGACTAACCGCAAGTACATTTTCTGGCGTTGAACTCTTAAATTCTCTAGAAATTCAACAACTATTTTTGCTCGTATTTACAAATATTGTTCTCAGTATATTAAATGAAGTTTACATTGTTAAACTTACCAGCTTCTTCTTTCAACTAATTAAATTTTAAAGTTGAAAATATAGTTTACAACAACGCCCTCTTTTGGCTTACAAAGTTTAGCAGCTTCTTCTATCAATTAACTAAATTTTAAAGTTGAAAATATAGTTTACAACAACGCCCTCTTTTGGCTTATAAAGTTTAGCAGCTTCTTCTATCAACTAATTAAATTTTAAAGTTGAAAATATAGTTTACAACAACGCCCTCTTTTGGCTTATGAGGTTCCTTAAACTATCTTAATGCGCAACTGAAACTATTTACAAAGTAAATTTAATGTTGTTTTTTTTTTCCTCATGAGGTTTTGGTATGCAGATGGATGACTTTTGTCCTTTATCATCAAGTGCTGTCCTGTAAAAGAAAGATTTATCTCTAAATAGGTGTTTAAACAAACCTAGTTACAGTTCTATCCTTGAAAATCCTTTGTAAGTAATCTCGAAACGAGCCCTGGGAATTTTAACAGTTTGACATTCTGCAGACAAATTCCTTTTTAAAATTATCCATTTCGCCATTCAAGTCTCTCACCCATTTTTTCAATCATGGATGATATTTACTTTGAGGCTGCCTGTCGTTTTGGATTTTATAACTCAAGTCACTAATGTTTCTCTATACAATATATTGCCCTTCGCAACTTGACTTCGAAGTTGTTATTTTATTTTAACAAACAGTGTTCCGCCATATCAAGCTGCTTCAGTCACATTCAGTCACATCAGGATTAACATCATAATAACTTTTCATTTTATAACCATACGATTTAAGTTTGTCTGAAGTAAAGTCATGTATAACATTTTATTTTTTTTACATCCACGAGAATTCTTCAACAAATACTCTCTCGCAATGTCACAGAATTCTTTGTTGCACGACACCCGAATTACCAGATGTAAATATACTACGAATCACTGTTGATTCAAGGTTCATTTCCTGGTGGTACAATGAATACTTATCCTGTTGTTAATGAAAGTTCAACAGTTATTTAATAGTGACTACCATGTAAGATACAAAAATTCCTTTGAAGCTATTTGAGGTGACTTTAACCTCATCTTAATGTCTCTGCACAAAATCACCTCCCAGTATGCGCCCTCCCTCAACGTCATGAGGTACAGAAGAATGTCCCACAAAGAGGATCTTTTCTTCATATGTCTACTTCCTGTTTGTAACAGTACTTCCTCTTTTTACATTTGGCATCATTACCAATTCGGGTTAAACATACTGCACGGTTTCCCATTAAATTGTGAGAGGGTTTCTTTAGATAACTAACTTCTTAACTCATTCGGGACAAATGAACATTTCCCAACTAAAACTTTCTTTGTAAATTTAGATATATCCTTTTTCATAACTAGTCAAGTTTCTGAGACACATCCTTAAGGTTTATATCCTCGACTTTAATAACAGCTGTTTATTTTTTTCATTCTCAACTTCGATGACCGTGTTTCCGACAATTATACTTGGAAATATAGTTTACAACAATAATCCTTCTGCTTCTCTTTATGATAGATGGGCGTAGCTTTAGGTTTATCAAAAATAGAAAATACAAACCTGTTTCCGTGGTTTAAATAAAACTAAGCACTGATAGATTCAAGGATTTGTGAAAATATATTAAAATCGTTTTATTGTTTATAGGAAATACAAGTTATTCTTTTTGTTTGTTTCTCAGAGTTATTGTGAAACGTAAGTAAAGTAAGCATTACTTTTAACATTTCATTAGTTTAGTTATGGAAATCCTACTGAATATACAGGGTTGTTTGTATACGTTCATAACCCGATAATGGTACGTTTTTATTTCACGAAAAATACTGTAATACATAGATAAAGTGTCCCCACATTCTAAATGAAACACAATATATTCAATATAGATTATCCATTATGCTAAAACTCTTTGACGAAACTTTTGTTACCTATAAAATACAAATGATCAAAGGTAAAATTTCTAATTATCATAATCTAGTTTTAAAAAATTATAAATTTTAGCTCTTAGATTTTATTTCCTGACGCATAATCCTGTTCATAGGACTAATATCTTATTGTCACAGATCCTGTTGATACGACTAATATCTTATTGCCACAAATCCTGTTGATAGGACAAATATCTTATTGCCACAGATCCTGTTGATAGGACTAATATCTTAATGCCACAGAACCTGTTGATGGGACTAATATCTAATTGCAACAAATCCTGTTAATAGGACTAATATCTTACTGCCCCAGATTTTGTTGATAAGATTAATATCTTATTGCCACAAATCCTGTTGATAGGATTGATATCTTATTGCCACAGATCCTGTTGATAGGCCTAATATCTTATTGCAACAGATCCTGTTAATAGGACTAATATATTATTGCCACAGAAATTGTTGATAAGACTAATATCTTAATACCACATATCCTGTTGATGGGACTAATATCTTGTTGCCACAGATCCTGTTGAGAGGACTTATATCTTAGTGCCACAAATCTTGTTGATAGAACTAATATCTTACTGCCAGAGATGCTGTTGATAGGACAAATATCTTATTGCCACAGATCCTGTTGATAGGACTAATATTTTATTGCCACAGATCCTATTTATAGGACTATTATCTTATTGCCACAGGCCCTGTGGATAGGACTAATATCTCCTTGCCACAGATCTTGTTGATAGGACTAATATCTCATTGCCACAGATCTTGTTGATAGGACTAATATATTTTGCCACATATCTGGTCGACAGGACTAATATCTTAATGCCTCAGATTTTATTAATAGGTCTAATATCTTATACCCACAGATGCTGTTGAGAAAACTAATATCTTATTAACACAGATCTTGTTGATAGGACTAATATATTTTGCCACAGATGTGGTTAATAGAACTAATAAATTAATTCCACAGATTTTATTGAAAGGACTAATATCTTATTGCAACAGATCCTATTGATAGAACTAATATCTCATTGCCACAGATCTTGTTGATAGGACTAATATCTTACTGTCACAGATTTTGTTGATAGGACTAATATCTTATTACCACAGATTCTATTGGTATGACTAATATCTTATTTCCACAGATCCTGTTGATAGGATTAATGTCATATTGCCACTGATCCTGTTGATAGTACTAATATCTTATTGCCACAGATCCTGTTGATAGGAGTAATATCTTAGTGCCACAAATCTTGTTGAAAGAACCAATATCTTATTGCCACAGATTCTGTTGATAGGACTAATATCTTATTACCACAGATCTTATTGCCACAGATCCTGTTGATAGAACTAATATCTTATTGTCACAGAAGTTGTTCATAGAACTAATATCTTATTGCCACAGATCCTATTGTTAGGACTAATATCGTATTGCCACAGATCCCAATGATAAGACTAATATCTTATTGCCACAGATCCTGTTGATAGAACTAATATCTTATTGCTACAGATCCTGTTGATATGAGTAATATCTTATTGCCACAGATCTATTGATAGGACTAATATCTTATTGCCACAGATCTTGTTGATGGCACTAATATCTTATTGTCACAGATCATGTTGATAGGACTAATATCTTATTGCCACAATCCTGTTGATAGGACTGATATCTTATTGCCACAAATCTTGTTGATTGCACTAATATCTTATGATCACAGTAATGGTTAATAGGACTAATATTTCATTGCCACAGGTCATGTTGGGAGGTCTTATATCTTATTGCCACAGATCTTGTTGCTAAGACTAATATATTTTGCCACAGATCTGATTGATAGGATTAATATCTCATTGCCAAAGATCCTATTGATAGGACTAATATCTTATTGTCACAGAAGTTGTTGATAGGAATAGTATCTCATAGCGACAGATCTTGTTGGTAGGCCTAATATCTTATTACAACAGATCCTGTTAAAAGGACTAATATATTATTGCCACAGAAATTGTTGATAAGACTAATATCTTAATACCACAGATCCTGTTGATGGGACTAATATCTTGTTGCCACAGATCCTGTTGAGAGGACTTATATCTTATTGCCACAAATCTTGTTGATAGAACTAATATCTTACGGCCAGAGATGCTGTTGATAGGACAAATATCTTATTGCCACAGATCCTGTTGATAGGACTAATATTTTATTGCCACAGATCCTGTTTATAGGACTATTATCTTATTGCCACAGGCCCTGTGTTTAGGACTAATATCTCCTTGCCACAGATCTTGTTGATAGGACTAATATCTCATTGCCACAGATCTTGTTGATAGGACTAATATATTTTGCCACATATCTGGTCGACAGGACTAATATCTTAATGCCTCAGATTTTATTAATAGGTCTAATATCTTATACCCACAGATGCTGTTGAGAAAACTAATATCTTATTAACACAGATCTTGTTGATAGGACTAATATATTTTGCCACAGATGTGGTTAATAGGACTAATAAATTAATTCCACAGATTTTCTTGAAAGGACTAATATCTTATTGCAACAGATCCTATTGATAGAACTAATATCTTATTGCCACAGATCCTATTTATAGGACTAATATCTCATTGCCACAGATCTTGTTGATAGGACTAATATATTTTGCCCCAGATCTGGTTGAAAGGACTAATATCTTATTGCCACAGATCCTATTCATCGCACTAATATCTTATTACCACAGATTCTGTTGATAGGACTATTTTCTTATTACCAGAGATCCTATTGATAGGTCTAATATCTTACTGCCACAGATTCTGTTGATAGGACTAATATCTTATTACCACAGATTCTATTGGTATGACTAATATCTTATTTCCACTGATCCTGTTGATAGGATTAATGTCATATTGCCACTGATCCTGTTGATAGTACTAATATCTTATTGCCACAGATCCTGTTGATAGGAGTAATATCTTAGTGCCACAAATCTTGTTAAAAGAACCAATATCTTATTGCCACAGATTCTGTTGATAGGACTAATATCTTATTACCACAGATCCTATTGATAAGACTAATATCTTATTGCCACAGATCCTGTTGATAGAACTAATATCTTATTGTCACAGAAGTTGTTGATAGGACTAATATCTTATTGCCACAGATACTATTGTTAGGACTAATATCTTATTGCTACACTTCTTGTTGATAGGACTAATATCGTATTGCCACAGATCCCAATGATAAGACTAATATCTTATTGCCACAGATCCTGTTGATAGAACTAATATCTTATTGCTACAGATCCTGTTGATATGAGTAATATCTTATTTCCACAGATCTATTGATAGGAGTAATAGCTTATTGCCACAGATCTTGGTGATAGGACTAATATATTTTGCCACAGATCTGGTTGATAGGACTAATATCTTAATGCCACAGATCTTCTTGATAGGACTAATATCTTATTGCCACAGATCCTATTGATAGGACTAATATCTTATTGCCACAGATCTTGTTGATGGCACTAATATCTTATTGTCACAGATCATGTTGATAGGACTAATATCTTATTGCCACAATCCTGTTGATAGGACTAATATCTTATTGCCACAAATCTTGTTGACTGCACTAATATCTTATTATCACAGTAATGGTTAATAGGACTAATATTTCATTGCCACAGGTCATGTTGGGAGGTCTAATATCTTATTGCCACAGATCTTGTTGCTAGGACTAATATATTTTGCCACAGATCTGATTGATAGGATTAATATCTCATTGCCAAAGATCCTATGGATAGGACTAATATCTTATTGTCACAGAAGTTGTTGATAGGAATAGTATCTCATAGCGACAGATCTTGTTGGTAGGCCTAATATCTTATTACAACAGGCCCTGTGTTTAGGACTAATATCTCATTGCCACAGATCTTGTTGATAGGACTAATATATTTTGCTACATATCTGGTCGACAGGACTAATATCTTAATGCCTCAGATTTTGTTAATAGGACTAATATCTTATACCCACAGATGCTGTTGAGAAAACTAATATCTTATTAACACAGATCTTGTTGATAGGACTAATATATTTTGCCACAGATGTGGTTAATAGGACTAATAAATTAATTCCACAGATTTTCTTGAAAGGACTAATATCTTATTGCAACAGATCCTATTGATAGAACTAATATCTTATTGCCACAGATCCTATTCATAGGACTAATATCTCATTGCCACAGATCTTGTTGATAGGACTAATATATTTTGCCCCAGATCTGGTTGAAAGGACTAATATCTTATTGCCACAGATCCTATTCATCGCACTAATATCTTATTACCACAGATTCTGTTGATAGGACTATTTTCTTATTACCAGAGATCCTATTGATAGGACTAATATCTTATTACCAGAGATCCTATTGATAGGTCTAATATCTTACTGCCACAGATTCTGTTGATAGGACTAATATCTTATTACCACAGATTCTATTGGTATGACTAATATCTTATTTCCACAGATCCTGTTGATAGGATTAATGTCATATTGCCACTGATCCTGTTGATAGTACTAATATCTTATTGCCACAGATCCTGTTGATAGGAGTAATATCTTAGTGCCACAAATCTTGTTGAAAGAACCAATATCTTATTGCCACAGATTCTGTTGATAGGACTAATATCTTATTACCACAGATCCTATTGATAAGACTAATATCTTATTGCCACAGATCCTGTTGATAGAACTAATATCTTATTGTCACAGAAGTTGTTGATAGGACTAATATCTTATTGCCACAGATCCTATTGTTAGGACTAATATCTTATTGCTACACTTCTTGTTGATAGGACTAATATCGTATTGCCACAGATCCCAATGATAAGACTAATATCTTATTGCCACAGATCCTGTTGATAGATCTAATATCTTATTGCTACAGATCCTGTTGATATGAGTAATATCTTATTGCCACAGATCTATTGATAGGACTAATATCTTATTGCCACAGATCTTGGTGATAGGACTAATATATTTTGCCACAGATCTGGTTGATAGGACTAATATCTTAATGCCACAGATCTTCTTGATAGGACTAATATCTTATTGCCACAGATCCTATTGATAGGACTAATATCTTATTGCCACAGATCTTGTTGATGGCACTAATATCTTATTGTCACAGATCATGTTGATAGGACTAATATCTTATTGCCACAATCCTGTTAATAGGACTAATATCTTATTGCCACAAATCTTGTTGATTGGTCTAATATCTTATTATCACAGTAATGGTTAATAGGACTAATATTTCATTGCCACAGGTCATGTTGGGAGGTCTAATATCTTATTGCCACAGATCTTGTTGCTAGGACTAATATATTTTGCCACAGATCTGATTGATAGGATTAATATCTCATTGCCAAAGATCCTATTGATAGGACTAATATCTTATTGTCACAGAAGTTATTGATAGGAATAGTATCTCATAGCGACAGATCTTGTTGGTAGGCCTAATATCTTATTACACAGATCCTGTTAAAGGACTAATATATTATTGCCACAGAAATTGTTGATAAGACTAATATCTTAATACCACAGATCCTGTTGATGGGACTAACATCTTGTTGCCACAGATCCTGTTGAGAGAACTTATATCTTATTGCCACAAATCTTGTTGATAGAACTAATATCTTACGGCCAGAGATGCTGTTGATAGGACAAATATCTTATTGCCACAGATCCTGTTGATAGGACTAATATTTTAT
The DNA here is from genome assembly GCF_004210375.1 of Tachypleus tridentatus. Lineage (NCBI taxonomy): Eukaryota > Metazoa > Arthropoda > Merostomata > Xiphosura > Limulidae > Tachypleus > Tachypleus tridentatus. Next base: position 12,365,999 of record NC_134835.1, on the reverse strand, counting down.
TGCCACAGATCCTGTTTATAGGACTATTATCTTATTGCGACAGGCCCTGTGGATAGGACTAATATCTCCTTGCCACAGATCTTGTTGATAGGACTAATATCTCATTGCCACAGATCTTGTTGATAGGACTAATATATTTTGCCACATATCTGGTCGACAGGACTAATATCTTAATGCCTCAGATTTTATTAATAGGTCTAATATCTTATACCCACAGATGCTGTTGAGAAACTAATATCTTATTAACACAGATCTTGTTGATAGGACTAATATATTTTTGCCACAGATGTGGTTAATAATACTAATAAATTAATTCCACAGATTTTGTTGAAAGGACTAATATCTTATTGCAACAGATCCTATTGATAGAACTAATATCTTATTGCCACAGATCCTATTCATAGGACTAATATCTCATTGCCACAGATCTTGTTGATAGGACTAATATATTTTGCCCCAGATCTGGTTGAAAGGACTAATATCTTATTACCACAGATTCTGTTGATAGGACTATTTTCTTATTACCGGAGATCCTATTGATAGGACTAATATCTTATTACCAGAGATCCTATTGATAGGACTAATATCTTACTGCCACAGATTCTTTTGATTGGACTAATATCTTATTACCACAGATTCTATTGGTATGACTAATATATTATTTCCACAGATCCTGTTGATAGGACTAATGTCATATTGCCACTGATCCTGTTGATAGTACTAATATCTTATTGCCACAGATCCTGTTGATAGGAGTAATATCTTACTGCCACAAATCTTGTTGAAAGAACCAATATCTTATTGCCACAGATTCTGTTGATAGGACTAATATCTTATTACCACAGATCCTATTGATAAGACTAATATCTTATTGCCACAGATCCTGTTGATAGAACTAATATCTTATTGTCACAGAAGTTGTTGATAGGACTAATATCTTATTGCCACAGATCCTATTGTTAGGACTAATATCTTATTGCTACACATCTTGTTGATAGGACTAATATCGTATTGCCACAGATCCCGTTGATAAGACTAATATCTTATTGCCACAGATCCTGTTGATAGAACTAATATCTTATTGCTACAGATCCTGTTGATATGAGTAATATCTTATTGCCACAGATCTATTGATAGGACTAATATCTTATTGCCACAGATCCTGTTGAGAGGACTAATATCTTATTGCCACAGATCTTGTTGATAGGACTAATATATTTTGCCACAGATCTGGTTGATAGGACTAATATCTTAATGCCACAGATCTTCTTTATAGGACTAATATCTTATTGCCACAGATCCTATTGATAGGACTATAATCTTATTGCCACAGATCTTGTTGATGGCACTAATATCTTATTGTCACAGATCATGTTGATAGGACTAATATCTTATTGCCACAATCCTGTTGATAGGACTAATATCTTATTGCCACAAATCCTGTTGATAGGACTAATATCTTATTGCCACAGATCCTGTTAATAGGACTAATATCTGAATGCCACAGATACTGTTGATAGGACTAATATCTTATTACCACAGATTCTGTTGATAGGACTAATATCTTAATGCCACAGATCTTTTGATAGGACTAATATCTTAATGCCACAGATCTTGTTGATAGGTCTAATATCTTAATGCCACAGATCTTGTTGATAGGTCTAATATAGTAATGCCATAGATCCTCTTGATAGGACTAATATCTTATTGCCAGAGATCTTTTGATAGGACTAATATCTTAATGCCACAGATCTTGTTGATAGGTCTAATATAGTAATGCCATAGATCCTCTTGATAGGACTAATATCTTATTGCCACAGATCTTTTGATAGGACTAATATCTTAATGCCACAGATCCTGTTGATAGGTCTAATATAGTAATGCCATAGATCCTGTTGATAGGACTAATATCTTATTGCCACAGATCCTGTTGACAGGACTATTATCTTAATGCCACAAATCCTGTTCATAGGACTAATATCTTATTACCACAGATCCTGTTGAAAGGACTAATATCTTATTGCCACAAATCTTCTTGATAGGAATAGTATCTCATTGCCACAGATCCTGTTGAGAGGACTAATATATTTTGCCACAGGTGTGGTTGATAGGACTAATATCTTAATGTCACATATCTTGTTGATAGGACTAATATCTTAATGCCACAGATCTTGTTGATATAACTCATATCTTTTTGCCACAGGTCCTATTGTTTGGACTAATGAATTATTGCTACAGATCCTGTTGTTATCTATCACATCCAGCTTAGAAAGTTTCAAGTGGAAAGAATAGAGCTTATATATATATATGAATTATTTTTTTAATTATCTATGATTAATGTCTCAGATAAAGTAATTAATGCTACTTTTTAAAATTCGGTTTCTTAAGTAAAATTATTTTCAAATTTATATTTTTTCCCTTTCTTGCTGGTAAATATATTCAGGTCTCACACTTCCATTTTCATTTATCTCTTGGTCTTCACGCAGTCTTAGCTTTCCGAGAGACTTTGAGAATATATGCGACATGTGTTAATCCGTAAATACACGTTTAATACCTTCATGGATCTTTCCTTTACCCAACCCGTCGGCTTCAGTTCGTTCATTTTTGCCTTTATAAATAAAATATATCAATCATTTCAGTATTTAATGCAAATATATTTGTGAAATTTCTCAGCAACTGACAAGTTTGCGATGCACTATTTTAGGATTAGGTTACAATGAAACTTAAAGGGGAAAAGACAGAGTACTTTTATATCGTTATGTGTAGTTTCTCAATCTCTTATTTCACTGGTTTCAAATTACCTTTTCGCCTCTATTCTTATTTTACCTTCCACGCTGCCAACTTGATGTTGTGATCTCGTATATCTTTGCGATGACGTGAGTTACCATATATGCAACTATTTTAGGATTTCGCCTCTTGATGTTATGCATACACCTTTAAATAATCCGTATCGAACGTATATATTTTCGTGTGTGTATCTTTTCATATAGGAAAGCCAAATGGAGCTATCTGGTGTATTCACCGAGGGAATTGAACATCTAATTTTAGCGTTGTAAATTCGTAGACTTACTGCTGCACCAGTAACCAGGAAACCTGTTTTGATATTAATATATTTTTCCACGGAGGGGGGGGGGAGTTCTGAAACCTCTTAAAACATTACATTTAGCTGAGTTAAGAGTTACTTCTTAATAAATCAATAAATGGACGTAAAAGTTACAGATATAGACTCTGGAACGAAAAACCTAAGTTACTTATTACTGGAAGTTATATATTCAAATAATGTACTCACAAGCACGGTAAACGTTCTTTCTCTACAGTTACGTATACTGATCTTTATGTTTAATTTATTTCTTTGTTTTGAATTTAGCACAAAGTTACACAATGTTGTATTAGTGTTCTGTCCACCACGGGTATCAAAACCCGGTTCCTCGCACCGTCAGACCGCAGACATCCCACTGTTCCACTGGGGGAAGGGGCGAAGTTTAATACTATATATATTTTCAAAGGGTTATAACCCCTTAAAGCTTTTGTTTACCAGATAATAACGTGTTGTTATTAGCATGAAAGGCCCGTCACGGTCAGGTTATTAAGGCGCTCGATTCGTAATCTGAGAATCGCAGGTTCAAATTCCCGTCACACCAAACATGACTGTCCTTTCAGACATGGGGGCGTTATAACGTTTCGGATCAGTTCCACTATTCGTTGGTAAAAGAGTAACTTAAGAGCTGGCGGTGGTGAATATTAGCTGCCTTCCCTCTGGTCTTATACTGCCAAATTAGGGACGGCTAGCGCAGATAGCCCTCAAGTAGCTTTATGCGAAATTCCAAAAACAAAACAAACAAATTATCGAGAAAGAAAACAAAAAACCACCTAGAATTAAACCTAAAAGAAAACAGTTTTGAGGTAACAAACCTATAAGTGTTCTGATTCTGAAGTCAATGAATCAATTTGAAAATATATAATTATTCTGTAAAAGTGCTAGATGGTCACTATCAAACTGTTTCTATAGATACTTCTAATGCTCACTTTTTAAAGGTTAACAAAGTATAGCGACCACAAAAACATTCAAAACCGAATGTTAAACAAGCTAACTTTTCATAGAATACAATCAAACCAAATAATAATAATAAAAACAAAATAATAAGATTTATTATTTCAGTTATTTTCCCCTACATATATTACAAAGTGTTCCCTGTTTTGTAATGAGTGTTCGAATGTATTTTTATATGAATGCTGAAAGCAAATCAAGTGGTCAACTGTATCGATCTTCACTGATATTCGAGCCAATATGTTTTATTTTTAATCATTTATTTTGTTTGTTTAGAATTAGGAATAAAGGTACACAATAGGCTATCTGTACTCTGTCCACCACGGGTATCGAATCCTGGGTTTTAACGGTTTGAATACGCAGACTTGTCACTTTTCCACTGGTGGGGCTTTAATCGTTTGTTTGAATTTCGCGCAAAGCTACACGAGGGCTATTTGCGTTAGCTGCCCTTAATTTAGCAGTGTAAGACTAGAGGGAAGGCAGCTAGTCATCATCACCGCCGTCAACTCTTGAGCTACTCTTTTACCAACGAATAGTGGGATTGACCGTCACATTATAACGCCCCCACGGCTGAAAGGGCGAGCATGTTTGGCGCGACGGGGATGCGAACCCGCGACCCTCAGATTACGAGTCGCACGCCTTAACACGCTTGGCCATGCCGGGCCACCAAATTAATATATTATGTATTAAAACAATCAGCTAATGTGTTAGACAATTAGGGAATATTTACTTGAAACTATCATGTACGAAACCTTAACGTATTTGAAAGAAGAAATAAGATCTGGATACTATAAGTCTTGCCAATTTTTTCTTACGTAATGTCTTTGTATGTGATGGACTTTTCCGAAACCTTTTAAACTCAATAACAAGTGGGAAATCCAATGATAGATTGGACTTCAAACTGTATTAGTACCTAGTGTAGAATAACTTAGTCTAACGTATTTACTTATTTTATAATCGTAAACTATGCTTTCCTTGAAAAAAAATAGATCCATAGGTACATTAATTTGACCACAAAAAAATTTATCAGACTATGTTTTATTCAAGAAATCCACTGTTTTGACTATTCTCAAGTTCACTAAGATACACCAAAATATATATCACTAGTCTTCAATGCCCCTAATAATCCAGCACTAAGCCGAAGTTTAGAATCCGGGTTTCGATACCCGTGATGGGCGCAACACAAATAATCCTACTGGGTAGCTTTGTGTTTATTTAAAAACAAACAAAACCCTCCCATGATGACAGAGAGCCATCTTGAAGTACATATATATAAATAATAGAGAGAGCTGAGAGGGATATTTTAAACTAAAAACAAACAGAACACTCTCCATGATGACAGAGAGCCATCTTGAAGTACATATATATCAATAATAGAGAGAGCTGAGAAGGATATTTTAAACTAAAAACAAACAGAACACTCTCCATGATGACAGAGAGCCATCTTGAAGTACATATATATCAATAATAGAGAGAGGTGAGAGGGATATTTTAAACTAAAAACAAACAAAACACTCTCCATGATGACAGAGAGCCATCTTGAAGTACATATATATAAATAATAGAGAGAGCTGAGAGGGATATTTTAAACTAAAAACAAACAGAACACTCTCCATGATGACGTAGAGCCATCTTGAAGTACATATATATAAATAATAGAGAGAGCTGAGAGGATATTTTAAACTAAAACAAACAAAACACTCTCCATGATGACGAGAGCCATCTTGAAGTACATATATATAAATAATAGAGAGAGCTGAGAGGGATATTTTAAACTAAAAACAAACAGAACACTCTCCATGATGACGTAGAGCCATCTTGAAGTACATATATATAAATAATAGTGAGAGCTGAGAGAGATATTTTAAACTAAAAAAAAACAGAACACTCTCCATGATGACAGAGAGCCATCTTGAAGTACATATATATAAATAATAGAGAGAGCTGAGAGGGATATTTTTAAACTAAAACAAACAAAACACTCTCCATGATGACGAAGAGCCATCTTGAAGTACATATATATAAATAATAGAGAGAGCTGAGAGAGATATTCTAAACTAAAGACAAACAGAACACTCTCCATGATGACAGAGAGCCATCTTGAAGTACATATATATAAATAATAGAGAGAGCTGAGAGGGATATTCTAAATTAAAGACAAACAGAACACTCTCCATGATGACAGAGAGCCATCTTGAAGTACATTTATATAAATAATAGAGAGAGCTGAGAGGGATATTTTAAACTAAAAACAAACAAAACACTCTCCATGATGACAGAGAGCCATCTTGAAGTACATATATATAAATAATAGAGAGAGCTGAGAGGGATATTTTAAACTAAAAACAAACAGAACACTCTCCATGATGACAGAGAGCCATCTTGAAGTACATATATATAAATAATAGAGAGAGCTGAGAGGGATATTTTAAACTAAAAACAAACAAAACACTCTCCATGATGACGAAGAGCCATCTTGAAGTACATATACATAAATAATAGAGAGAGCTGAGAGGGATATTTTAAACTAAAAACAAACAGAACACTCTCCATGATGACGTAGAGCCATCTTGAAGTACATATATATAAATAATAGTGAGAGCTGAGAGAGATATTTTAAACTAAAAAAAACCAGAACACTCTCCATGATGACGGAGAGCCATCATGAAGTACATATATATAAATAATAGAGAGAGCTGAGAGGAATCTGTTTTAAACTAAAAACAAACAAAACACTCTTCATGACGACGAAGAGCCATCTTGAAGTACATATATATAAATAATAGAGAGAGCTGAGAGAGATATTCTAAACTAAAGACAAACAGAACACTCTCCATGATGACAGAGAGCCATCTTGAAGTACATATATATAAATAATAGAGAGAGCTGAGAGGGATATTCTAAACTAAAGACAAACAGAACACTCTCCATGATGACAGAGAGCCATCTTGAAGTACATTTATATAAATAATAGAGAGAGCTGAGAGGGATATTTTAAACTAAAAACAAACAAAACACTCTCCATGATGACAGAGAGCCATCTTGAAGTACATATATATAAATAATAGAGAGAGCTGAGAGGGATATTTTAAACTAAAAACAAACAGAACACTCTCCATGATGACGTAGAGCCATCTTGAAGTACATATATATAAATAATAGAGAGAGCTGAGAGGGATATTTTAAACTAAAAAACAAACAAAACACTCTCCATGATGACAGAAGAGCCATCTTGAAGTACATATATATAAATAATAGAGAGAGCTGAGAGGGATATTTTAAACTAAAAACAAACAGAACACTCTCCATGATGACGACAAGAGCCATCTTGAAGTACATATATATAAATAATAGAGAGAGCTGAGAGAGATATTTTAAACTAAAAAAACAGAACACTCTCCATGATGACGGAGAGCCATCTTGAAGTACATATATATAAATAATAGAGAGAGCTGAGAGGAATATTTTAAACTAAAACAAACAAAACACTCTCCATGATGACGAAGAGCCATCTTGAAGTACATATATATAAATAATAGAGAGAGCTGAGAGAGATATTCTTAAACTAAAGACAAACAGAACACTCTCCATGATGACAGAGAGCCATCTTGAAGTACATATATATAAATAATAGAGAGAGTTGAGAGGGATATTCTAAATTAAAGACAAACAGAACACTCTCCATGATGACAGAGAGCCATCTTGAAGTACATATATATAAATAATAGAGAGAGCTGAGAGGGATATTTTAAACTAAAACAAACAAAACACTCTCCATGATGACAGAGAGCCATCTTGAAGTACATATATATAAATAATAGAGAGAGCTGAGAGGGATATTTTAAACTAAAAACAAACAGAACACTCTCCATGATGACATAGAGCCATCTTGAAGTACATATATATAAATAATAGAGAGAGCTGAGAGGGATATTTTAAACTAAAACAAACAAAACACTCTCCATGATGACAAGAGCCATCTTGAAGTACATATATATAAATAATAGAGAGAGCTGAGAGGGATATTTTAAACTAAAACAAACAGAACACTCTCCATGATGACGAGAGCCATCTTGAAGTACATATATATAAATAATAGTGAGAGCTGAGAGAGATATTTTAAACTAAAAAAAACCAGAACACTCTCCATGATGACGGAGAGCCATCATGAAGTACATATATATAAATAATAGAGAGAGCTGAGAGGATCTATTTTAAACTAAAAACAAACAAAACACTCTCCATGATGACGAAGAGCCATCTTGAAGTACATATATATAAATAATAGAGAGAGCTGAGAGAGATATTCTAAACTAAAGACAAACAGAACACTCTCCATGATGACAGAGAGCCATCTTGAAGTACATATATATAAATAATAGAGAGAGCTGAGAGGGATATTCTAAATTAAAGACAAACAGAACACTCTCCATGATGACAGAGAGCCATCTTGAAGTACATTTATATAAATAATAGAGAGAGCTGAGAGGGATATTTTAAACTAAAACAAACAAAACACTCTCCATGATGACGGAGAGCCATCTTGAAGTTCAAGTATATAAATAATAGAGAGAGAGTCTGAGAGGGATATTTTAAACTAAAGACAAACAGAACACTCTCCATGATGACAGAGAGCCATCTTGAAGTACATATATATAAATAATAGAGAGAGCTGAGAGGGATATTTTAAACTAAAAACAAACAAAACACTCTCCATGATGACAGAGAGCCATCTTGAAGTACATATTTATAAATAATAGAGAGAGCTGAGAGGGATATTTTCAACTAAAAACAAACAAAACACTCTCCATGATGACAGAGAGCCATCTTGAAGTGCATATTTATAAATAATAGAGAGAGCTGAGAGGGATATTTTAAACTAAAAACAAACAGAACACTCTCCATGATGACGAAGAGCCATCTTGAAGTACATATATATAAATAATAGAGAGAGCTGAGATGGATATTTTAAACTAAAAAGAAACAAAACACTCTCCATGATGACGAAGAGCCATCTTGAAGTACAAGTATATAAATAATAGAGATAGCTGAGAGGGATATTTTAAACTAAAAACAAACAAAACACTCTCCATGATGAGAGAGAGCCAACTTAAAGTACATGTATATAAATTATAGAGAGAGCTGAGAGGGATATTTTAAACTAAAAACAAACAACACACTCTCCATGATGACGAAGAGCCATCTTGAAGTACATATATATAAATAATAGAGAGAGCTGAGAGGGATATTTTAAACTAAAAACAAACAGAACACTCTCCATGATGACAGAGAGCCATCTTGAAGTACATATATATAAATAATAGAGAGAGCTGAGAGGGATATTCTAAACTAAAGACAAACAGAACACTCTCCATGATGAAAGAGAGCCATCTTGAAGTACATGTATATAAATAATAGAGAGAGCTGAGAGGGATATTTTAAACTAAAAACAAACAAAACACTCTCCATGGTGACGGAGAGCCATCTTGAAGTACATATATATAAATAATAGAGAGAGCTGAGAGGGATATTTTAAACTAAAAACAAACAGAACACTCTCCATGATGACAGAGAGCCATCTTGAAGTACATATATATAAATAATAGAGAGAGCTGAGAGGGATATTTTAAACTAAAAACAAACAGAACACTCTCCATGAAGACGAAGAGCCATCTTGAAGTACATATATATAAATAATAGAGAGAGCTGAGAGGGATATTTTAACTATTTTAAACTAATATAATAGTGTTTGTTCTAACGACAAGGAAGGTTAGAGAAAATAAAAATCTCAGAATCCTAGTTCTTTTCATACTTCTTAAGGTCACGTCTACAGCTCTAATTGGATTTATGGAATTTCATACCTGTTGCCTGTTTTACTGTGGCTTTGGAAGCTGCAAGATACTTGTAGTATGAATATTGATTTTGCGGAATATTGTAGTGTTAGAAATAATGAGGAGTATCATATTCAATCATAAGGTTCGATGGAGAAAGTTGCTCCTAATCTTTGGGACTCTACATTCAAGAGATATCATCTTGAATAATTATATTACGTAACACAAGTTTTACTTTTTATTGTTTCTGTACAGAAAGTGTTATTTCCCAATTGCTTATGCCTAAAGTAAAGGGAAAAGACATATTGTTCTCTTCAAACTTAGCTTTTGTGACCTGGATAATGAAATTTTGAAATTTATCCATTTTTCAGAAGATTCCAGGTAGATTCAGTGCTGAGTAGCTGATAGAGAATTTTCTCGAACTTACAAGAATTTTCTACAATGTTGTAGAATTTACGAGAATGTTTAAGAACCTATTAGAATTTTCTAGAAGTTTCCATAGTAATATATATATATATATATATACAGGGGCTCACTTCTCACCATTTCACTTTAGTTCTGATTTTATCAGAGATTACATCTAGAAGCTGCAACCATTCTCCAGACGCATTCTGCTATGTATTTGGCCAATTTATCAAGACAAGAGAGAAAAAGTACTCTATTACAGCATCTGTTAAAATGTGTGAAACCTACAAGTCATATTTCGTCATGTCTATCGGGGATCAAGATAAACTCTGGGCACCTCATTTTACCTGTGAGCATTGAAAAAATACTTTAGAAGGTAAGACAGACAATTTTTGCTTGCTTGAATAGTAAGATTTTATATTAAACTAATTTTAGACCTTTTAAATTTTAAATATATTATTATTTATATTAAGTTCCAATGGTACAGAAAAATATCACATATAAAGTATTTTATATGAACCTCTTACACATTAGTTGTGGGTGAAATAAATTTATTCTTCATAACAATTTTATTTTGTTCTTTTGCAGGATGGTACAGAGGGGAAAAGAGAGCCATGAAGTTCGTTATTCCAAGAATTTGGTGTGAACCCACTGTCCACTCAGGCAATTGCTACTTCTGCATGGTGGACCCTTCCAAACGTCGGGCTGGCAAGAATGCATCTGCTATCATGTATCCGGATATTCCGTCATCCATCGCCCCAGTGCCACACTGTCCTGAGCTCCCTGTACCCACTCCGCCAGAGAGAAAGCAGCCATCCTCAGAAAAGAGCAGCAAATCAGAAGAGGAGGTAGACGTTTAAAATCCAGATTACAATTTCAGAGCTGCAGCTAGTGAGAGAAACCGATACTACCCCAACCAAAGAGACCTCAATGACTTGATTAGAGATCTTGGTCTAACAAAATCGAATGCCGAGCTTTTGACATATAGGCTCAAGGAATGGGATTTGTTAGATGAAAGTGTGCCAGTCACAAGTCAGAGGAGGCGTCACCGACATTTTTCAAGCTTCTTCACTCGTCAAGATGGGCTCTGCTTCTGCCACAATGTATCCGGTCTGTGCGAGGCTATTGGAATTGCCCGAACGAGTGTCGCCTCTTCATTGATAGCTCATCCAGAAGCCTCAAAACAGTGCTGTTCCATAACGTGAATAAGTATCCGTCTCTTGCCCTGGCTCAATCGGTGCACCTCAAAGAGGAATACAACAGCGTCAAGACCTTGCTAGAAATCTTGAAGTATGATGAGTATGGTTGGGAGGTTATCGGATACATCAAAATAGTAACATTCCTCATGGGTCTCTAAGGAGGTTTTACCAAGTTTCCCTATTATCTTTACCTTGGGGACATCACAGCGCACGACAACAGGAAGCAGTGGACACAACGGACCGAGTTCTCTGTGGGAAGGCACAATGTCAAGTGTGAGCAACCAGTGGACCTACAGAAGGTGTTGTTCCCACCATTGCACCTAAAATTAGGTCTTATGAAACAATTTGTCACATCTCTTGATAAGGAGTCTGCAGCCTTCAAGTACCTTCGAGACTTCTTTCCTACGCTGTCTGAGGCAAAGGTCAAAGCTGGTGTCTTCGTTGTACCACAAATAAAGAAGATCCTGGAGTGCACGGAATTCCCCAAGAAGCTCAGTAGGAAGGGAAAAAAGCTTGAGGCAGCTTTGTCGCAGTGGTTTGGGGCTTCTTGGAGTCCCCGCTAGTACAGTGATAAGTCTACGGATTTACAACGCTAAAATCAGGTGTTCGATTCCCCTTGGTAGACTCCGCAGATAGATCAATGTGGCTTTGCTATAAGAAAACACACACAAACACACACACACGCTTCTTGGAACTGGTGGAACTGGTTGAGGCTCTGGTGGGTGAAGAACTATGGCAAAATGGGCTGCAGGATGTCCCTAAAAGTGCATATCCTTGACTTTCATCTTGATAAATTCATACTCAGAGAAGCAAGGCGAGCACTTCCATCAAGATATACTGGACTTTGAACGCCGCTACCAAGGAACGTATAACAAAAACATGATGGAAAACTATATTTGGAGGCTGATACTTGAAAGTTATTTACATTACAGTCGCAAATCTCGAAAACCTACTCACTTCTAAACATTTTTGTATAACTTTAGTATAAATACATGTAAATCTTGATTCATATGTTGTTTTATTCAGACTTTATGTAAATGAAAATATGCATATTTGCCCGTTTTTATATAGAATATAGGTTAATTTCTAAATTTCATTATCCAGGTCACAACATAAGCAATTAAAAAATAGCACATACTATCCAGGAACAAAATGTGTGTTTCATAGTGTTCTTTGTGTTACACAATGTTATTTGTGTTACATTGTGTTATGGTTAGTACGTTCTCATGGCAGGAGGGAAAACCTTTTATTGCGTCATCATATTCTTACGTGAAATATCTTTTGATATATTTAAGATAACCATAAATTTAAGGTAACCATATATTTAAGGTAACCATATATTTAAAGTAACCATAACTTTAAGGTAACCATATATTTAATATAATTATAACTTTAAGGTAACTGTAAATTTAAGGTGACCCTATATTTAATGTAATTATAACTTTAAGGTGACCATGTATTTAAGATAACCATATAGAAGTTACAGAAATATTTACACCAAAATACCGATGTGCACTTTTAAGATTAACAAATTTTTACATCTTGTCGAAATATCATTAATGTGTAATAATAGAATATTTCTAACCTTTCAGTGGATTCATGATAAGAAAACCGAAGTTTTATAATGAAAATGAAAACTGTTGACGAAACATACGACGTGTTATTTAAAAGTTGGAACGCTTCTGAGCATCCTACTCCGTTCTCAGTGAAATCTCATGATATAATATATATTGTTTTTTCCATCCATTTTCCGCTTTTCCTGATAATTACATTATTGTTCTAGTAACAATCATATGTGTAACACAATTTTCAGATATACGAAATTTCCAGACTTGTAAATAAAGCGTTGTATGTTTTATCAGCCGTGTTTAACTTTATTATCAGGTTTCTAAGATTGTTGGAATCCCACTAATTTCTTATATTAGTAGATATGCAAGCTAATTTGATTATCTCTATCGTACACGATCAGCATATTTATAGCTTGGCGGATTCTCATTGACTTGTAAGATTGAAAGATTAAGTTAGTTGGTCGGATTCTCAATGACATATAATACAAACATCAGCTTCTCTGTTTCCTACTAACTTATAATAATCAATAGCTTTCTGAAGCTTGTTAGATTCAAACAAACACATAAGTTAATTTCCGTATCTTCTCGAGTTCTAACTAACTTCTAAGATAACCAAGTTTCTTGTTTTGCTTTGGTTTAATTCTTACTATCTTACAACTCTAGCAGGTTTCTACTGCTTTTGTAATTCTCACCGGTTTGTGAGATTTTCAGATGTCTATAGATTGTTGTAGTTTCACTAACTTGTAAGATTAACAGTTTTCTGTAACTTAAGAAACACATTCTCGCTAAGTTCTACGATCTGTTTCAATATCAGAAGAGGGGCATTGTCAGAAATGTTGTATCGACAAAAGTATACTTATATATATTAACTGTAGTTAAGTTTCTAGTGGTTGGACCTATAATATGTTTCTTTTATCTCTTTCAACAATTATTACTTGTAATTTCCTGCATGGTTTTATACCAAGTTTCTGGACCAGAAAGGCACTCAACTTTTTCTCCGAGTTCGAATTCCCGTTACACCAAATATCCTCGCTTTTTTAGCCGTGGGGGCGTTATTATGTGACGGTCAATCCTATTATTCGTTGGTAAAAGAGTAGTCCAAGAGATGGCGATGGGTTGTGATGACTAGCTACATTCCCTATAGTTTTACACTGCTAAATTAGGAACGGCTAGCTTAGATAGCCCTCGAGTGAATTTTGCGCGAAATTAAAAAAAAACAAAACAAACAAGTTTCTAAACTTGTTAGGCCCGGCATGGCCAAGCGTGTTAAGGCGTGCGACTCGTAATCTGAGGGTCGCGGGTTCACATCCCTGTCGCGCCAAACATGCTCGCCCTCCCAGCCGTGGGGGCGTTATAATGTGACGGTCAATTCCACTATTTGTTGGTAAAAAGGAGCCCAAGAGTTGGTGGTGGGTGGTGATGACTAGCTGCCTTCCCCTTTAGTCTTACACTGCTAAATTAGGGACGGCTAGCACAGATAGCCATCGAGTAGCTTTGTGTGAAATTCAAAAACAAACAAACTAAACATGTTGAAATCTTATTAACTATAAATATTACAAGACTGGATTATCTCTAATGTATATGATCAGAAAATTTCTGAAGCTCGTTAGACTCTAACTAACACTCAAGATTAGTGGACATCTTCTCTCGTCGGATTCTTACCAGTTTGTAAAATAAGCTAATTCTTTTGCTTTTCTGGTTCACACTAACGTCAAAATTAATAAATACCTGAAATGTTACAGATTTTCGCTAACTATTAATATTAAAAAAAAAATTCGGTTAACTTGTCTGATTCTCATTAATTTGTATGGTTATCAAACATTTGTAATTTGTCGGAGATGTTTGGCAGATTTCTGTAACTTCTATGAGTCTCACTAATTTGTATTTGTTTGTTTTAGAATTTCGCGCAAATCTACTCAAGGGCTATCTGCGCCACCCGTCCCTAACTTAGTAGTGTAAGACCAGAGCGAAGGCAGATTGTCATCACCACTCACCGCCAACACTTCGGCTACTCTTTTACCAATGAATAGTGGGATTGACCGTCACATTATAACGCTCCCACGGCTGGGAGGGCGAGCATGTTTGGCGCGAACCAGCGACGCTCAGATTACAAGTCGCACACCTCAACCTACCTGGCCCTAATTTATATTATTAGATGATTTATTAGCTTTATGGACTCTTACTGACATGAAGTATTAGATGATTTTTGTAATTTTTTCTTATACTCAGTAATATTTAAAATCTCTTAAACTTGTTGAATTATTACTATTCTATAAGATTAGCTAATTTCTTAGCTTGTTGGTAAATCACGCTCTTGTAAGATTAGGAGATCTGTTAGCCTATTACATTCTGCGTAAAATAAGCAGTCTCACGTAACTTGTATACTCACAAAAAAGATTAGCAGACTTTTCAAACTTGATAGTTTCTAACTAACTTGTAAGGTGACCTAATTTCTGCAGCTTGCTTGATCCTTATTAACTTATGATATTGGTACATTTCTTATCGTATTTCACTAACTGTGAGCTTATATGATTTTTCAGTTATTTGATTTTCACAAATACGTACAACTAGCAGGTACCTGTACATTATTGTATTCACACTAATACGTACGACTAGCAGGTACCTGTACATTATTGTATTCAGACTAATACGTACGACTAACAGGTATCTGTACATTATTGTATTCACACTAATACGTACAACTAGCAGGTACCTGTGTATTATTTTATTCACACTAATACGTACAACTAGCAGGTACCTGTACATTATTGTATTCACACTAATACGTACGACTAGCAGGTACCTGTACATTATTGTATTCACACTAATACGTACGACTAGCAGGTACCTGTACATTATTGTATTCACACTAATACGTACGACTAGCAGGTACCTGTACATTATTGTATTCACACTAATACGTACGACTAGCAGGTACCTGTACATTATTGTATTCACACTAATACGTACGACTAGCAGGTACCTGTACATTATTGTATTCACACTAATACGTACGTCTAGCAGGTATCTGTACATTATTGTATTCAGACTAATACGTACGACTAGCAGGTACCTGTACATTATTGTATTCACACTAATACGTACGAATAGAAGGTACCTGTACATTATTGTATTCACACTAATACGTAAGACTAGCAGGTACCTGTACATTATTGTATTCACACTAATACGTACGACTAGTAGGTACCTATACATTATTGTATTCACACTAATACGTACGTCTAGCAGGTACCTGTACATTATTGTATTCACACTAATACGTACGTCTAGCATGTATCTGTACATTATTGTATTCACACTAATACGTAGGACAGCAGGTATCTGTACATTATTGTATTCACACTAATACGTACGACTAACAGGTATCTGTAGGGTATTGTATTCACACTAATACATACGACTAGCAGGTACCTGTATATTATTGTATTCACACTAATACGTACAACTAGCAGGTACCTGTATATTATTGTATTCACACTAATACGTACAACTAGCAGATACCTGTACATTATTGTATTCACACTAATACGTAAAACTAGCAGGTACCTGTACATTATTGTATTCACACTAACACGTACGACTAGTAGGTACCCGTACATTATTGTATTCACACTAATTCGTACGTCTAGCAGGTATCTGTACATTATTGTATTCACACTAATACGTACGACTAGCAGGTATCTGTACATTATTGTATTCACACTAATACGTACGACTAACAGGTATTTGTAGGGTATTGTATTCACACTAATACGTACAACTAGCAGGTACCTGTACATTATTGTATTCACACTAATACGTACAACTAGTAGGTACCTGTATATTATTGTATTCACACTAATACGTACAACTAGCAGGTATCTGTACATTATTGTATTCACACTAATACGTACGACTAACAGGTATCTGTAGGGTATTGTATTCACACTAATACATACGACTAGCAGGTACCTGTATATTATTGTATTCACACTAATACGTACAACTAGCAGGTACCTGTACATTATTGTATTCACACTAATACGTACGTCTAGCAGGTATCTGTACATTATTGTATTCACACTAATACGTACGACTAGCAGGTATCTGTACATTATTGTATTCACACTAATACGTACGACTAACAGGTATTTGTAGGGTATTGTATTCACACTAATACGTACGACTAGCAGGTACATGTATATTATTGTATTCACACTAATACGTACAACTAGCAGGTACCTGTACATTTTGTATTCACACTAATACGTACAACTAGTAGGTACCTGTATATTATTGTATTCACACTAATACGTACAACTAGCAGGTACCTGTACATTATTGTATTCACACTAATACGTACGACTAGCAGGTACCTGTACATTATTGTATTCACACTAATACGTACGACTAGCAGGTACCTGTACATTATTGTATTCACACTAATACGTACGACTAGCAGGTACCTGTACATTATTGTATTCACACTAATACGTACGTCTAGCAGGTATCTGTACATTATTGTATTCACACTAATACGTACGACAGCAGGTATCTGTACATTATTGTATTCACACTAATACATACGACTAGCAGGTACCTGTATATTATTGTATTCACACTAATACGTACAACTAGCAGGTACCTGTAAATTATTGTATTCACACTAATACGTACGACTAGCAGGTACCTGTATATTATTGTATTCACACTAATACGTACAACTAGCAGGTACCTGTATATTATTGTATTCACACTAATACGTACAACTAGCAGGTACCTGTACATTATTGTATTCACACTAATACGTACGTCTAGCAGGTATCTGTACATTATTGTATTCACACTAATACGTACGACTAGCAGGTATCTGTATATTATTGTATTCACACTAATACGTACGACTAGCAGGTATCTGTACATTATTGTATTCACACTAATACGTACGACTAACAGGTATTTGTAGGGTATTGTATTCACACTAATACGTACGACTAGCAGGTACCTGTACATTATTGTATTCACTCTAATACGTACGTCTAGCATGTATCTGTACATTATTGTATTCACACTAATACGTACGACAGCAGGTATCTGTACATTATTGTATTCACACTAATACGTACGACTAACAGGTATTTGTAGGGTATTGTATTCACACTAATACGTACGACTAACAGGTATCTGTAGGGTATTGTATTCACACTAATACCTACGATTAGCAGGTACCTGTATATTATTGTATTCACACTAATACGTACAACTAGCAGGTACCTGTTCATTATTGTATTCACACTAATACGTACAACTAGCAGGTACCTGTACATTATTGTATTCACACTAATACGTAAGACTAGCAAGTACCTGTACATTATTGTATTCACACTAATACGTACGACTAGTAGGTATCTGTACATTATTGTATTCACACTAATACGTACGACTAGCAGGTACCTGTACATTATTGTATTCACACTAATACGTAAGACTAGCAGGTACCTGTACATTATTGTACTCACACTAATACGTACGACTAGTAGGTACCTGTACATTATTGTATTCACACTAATACGTACGTCTAGCAGGTACCTGTACATTATTGTATTCACACTAATACGTACGTCTAGCATGTATCTGTACATTATTGTATTCACACTAATACGTACGACAGCAGGTATCTGTACATTATTGTATTCACACTAATACGTACGACTAACAGGTATTTGTAGGGTATTGTATTCACACTAATACGTACGACTAGCAGGTACCTGTATATTATTGTATTCACACTAATACGTACAACTAGCAGGTACCTGTATATTATTGTATTCACACAAATACTTACGACTAGCAGGTACCTGTACATTATTGTATTCACACTAATACGTACGACTAGAAGGTACCTGTATATTATTGTATTCACACTAATACGTACCACTAGCAGGTACCTGTATTTATTGTATTCACAGTAATACGTACAACTAGCAGGTACCTGTACATTATTGTATTCACACTAATACGTACGACTAGCAGGTACCTGTACATTATTGTATTCACACTAATACGTACGACTAGCAGGTACCTGTACATTATTGTATTCACACTAATACGTAAGACTAGCAGGTACCTGTACATTATTGTATTCACACTAATACGTACGACTAGTAGGTACCTGTACATTATTGTATTCACACTAATACGTACGTCTAGCAGGTACCTGTACATTATTGTATTCACACTAATACGTACGTCTAGCATGTATCTGTACATTATTGTATTCACACTAATACGTACGACAGCAGGTATCTGTACATTATTGTATTCACACTAATACGTACGACTAACAGGTATTTGTAGGGTATTGTATTCACACTAATACATACGACTAGCAGGTACCTGTATATTATTGTATTCACACTAATACGTACAACTAGCAGGTACCTGTACATTATTGTATTCACACTAATACGTACGACTAGTTGGTACCCGTACATTATTGTATTCACACTAATACGTACGTCTAGCAGGTATCTGTACATTATTGTATTCACACTAATACGTACGACTAGCAGGTATCTGTACATTATTGTATTCACACTAATACGTACGACTAGCAGTTACCTGTACATTATTGTATTCACACTAATACGTACGACTAACAGGTATTTGTAGGGTATTGTATTCACACTAATACGTACGACTAGCAGGTACCTGTATATTATTGTATTCACACTAATACGTACAACTAGCAGGTACCTGTACATTATTGTATTCACACTAATACGTACAACTAGTAGGTACCTGTATATTATTGTATTCACACTAATACGTACAACTAGCAGGTAACTGTACATTATTGTATTCACACTAATACGTACGACTAACAGGTACCTGTAGGGTATTGTATTCACACTAATACGTACAACTAGTAGGTACCTGTATATTATTGTATTCACACTAATACGTACAACTAGCAGGTATCTGTACATTATTGTATTCACACTAATACGTACGACTAACAGGTATCTGTAGGGTATTGTATTCACACTAATACATACGACTAGCAGGTACCTGTATATTATTGTATTCACACTAATACGTACAACTAGCAGGTACCTGTACATTATTGTATTCACACTAATACGTACGTCTAGCAGGTATCTGTACATTATTGTATTCACACTAATACGTACGACTAGCAGGTATCTGTACATTATTGTATTCACACTAATACGTACGACTAACAGGTATTTGTAGGGTATTGTATTCACACTAATACGTACGACTAGCAGGTACATGTATATTATTGTATTCACACTAATACGTACAACTAGCAGGTACCTGTACATTTTTGTATTCACACTAATACGTACAACTAGTAGGTACCTGTATATTATTGTATTCACACTAATACGTACAACTAGCAGGTACCTGTACATTATTGTATTCACACTAATACGTACGACTAGCAGGTACCTGTACATTATTGTATTCACACTAATACGTACGACTAGCAGGTACCTGTACATTATTGTATTCACACTAATACGTACGACTAGCAGGTACCTGTACATTATTGTATTCACACTAATACGTACGTCTAGCAGGTATCTGTACATTATTGTATTCACACTAATACGTACGACAGCAGGTATCTGTACATTATTGTATTCACACTAATACATACGACTAGCAGGTACCTGTATATTATTGTATTCACACTAATACGTACAACTAGCAGGTACCTGTAAATTATTGTATTCACACTAATACGTACGACTAGCAGGTACCTGTATATTATTGTATTCACACTAATACGTACAACTAGCAGGTACCTGTATATTATTGTATTCACACTAATACGTACAACTAGCAGGTACCTCTACATTATTGTATTCACACTAATACGTAAGACTAGCAGGTACATGTACATTATTGTATTCACACTAATACGTACGACTAGTAGGTACCCGTACATTATTGTATTCACACTAATACGTACGTCTAGCAGGTATCTGTACATTATTGTATTCACACTAATACGTACGACTAGCAGGTATCTGTACATTATTGTATTCACACTAATACGTACGACTAGCAGGTACCTGTACATTATTGTATTCACACTAATACGTACGACTAACAGGTATTTGTGTGGGTATTGTATTCACACTAATACGTACGACTAGCAGGTACCTGTATATTATTGTATTCACACTAATACGTACAAATAGCAGGTACCTGTACATTATTGTATTCACACTAATACGTACAACTAGTAGGTACCTGTATATTATTGTATTCACACTAATACGTACAACTAGCAGGTATCTGTACATTATTGTATTCACACTAATACGTACGACTAACAGGTATCTGTAGGGTATTGTATTCACACTAATACGTACAACTAGCAGGTACCTGTACATTATTGTATTCACACTAATACGTACGTCTAGCAGGTATCTGTACATTATTGTATTCACACTAATACGTACGACTAGCAGGTATCTGTATATTATTGTATTCACACTAATACGTACGACTAGCAGGTATCTGTACATTATTGTATTCACACTAATACGTACGACTAACAGGTATTTGTAGGGTATTGTATTCACACTAATACGTACGACTAGCAGGTACCTGTACATTATTGTATTCACTCTAATACGTACGTCTAGCATGTATCTGTACATTATTGTATTCACACTAATACGTACGACAGC
Organism: Tachypleus tridentatus; assembly: GCF_004210375.1. Lineage (NCBI taxonomy): Eukaryota > Metazoa > Arthropoda > Merostomata > Xiphosura > Limulidae > Tachypleus > Tachypleus tridentatus. The sequence continues at coordinate 12,344,219 of NC_134835.1, read as the reverse complement.
AGGTATCTGTACATTATTGTATTCACACTAATACGTACGACTAACAGGTATTTGTAGGGTATTGTATTCACACTAATACGTACGACTAACAGGTATCTGTAGGGTATTGTATTCACACTAATACCTACGATTAGCAGGTACCTGTATATTATTGTATTCACACTAATACGTACAACTAGCAGGTACCTGTTCATTATTGTATTCACACTAATACGTACAACTAGCAGGTACCTGTACATTATTGTATTCACACTAATACGTAAGACTAGCAAGTACCTGTACATTATTGTATTCACACTAATACGTACGACTAGTAGGTATCTGTACATTATTGTATTCACACTAATACGTACGACTAGCAGGTACCTGTACATTATTGTATTCACACTAATACGTAAGACTAGCAGGTACCTGTACATTATTGTATTCACACTAATACGTACGACTAGTAGGTACCTGTACATTATTGTATTCACACTAATACGTACGTCTAGCAGGTACCTGTACATTATTGTATTCACACTAATACGTACGTCTAGCATGTATCTGTACATTATTGTATTCACACTAATACGTACGACTAGCAGGTATCTGTACATTATTGTATTCACACTAATACGTACGACTAACAGGTATTTGTAGGGTATTGTATTCACACTAATACGTACGACTAGCAGGTACCTGTATATTATTGTATTCACACTAATACGTACAACTAGCAGGTACCTGTATATTATTGTATTCACACAAATACTTACGACTAGCAGGTACCTGTACATTATTGTATTCACACTAATACGTACGACTAGAAGGTACCTGTATATTATTGTATTCACACTAATACGTACCACTAGCAGGTACCTGTATTATTGTATTCACAGTAATACGTACAACTAGCAGGTACCTGTACATTATTGTATTCACACTAATACGTACGACTAGCAGGTACCTGTACATTATTGTATTCACACTAATACGTACGACTAGCAGGTACCTGTACATTATTGTATTCACACTAATACGTAAGACTAGCAGGTACCTGTACATTATTGTATTCACACTAATACGTACGACTAGTAGGTACCTGTACATTATTGTATTCACACTAATACGTACGTCTAGCAGGTACCTGTACATTATTGTATTCACACTAATACGTACGTCTAGCATGTATCTGTACATTATTGTATTCACACTAATACGTACGACAGCAGGTATCTGTACATTATTGTATTCACACTAATACGTACGACTAACAGGTATTTGTAGGGTATTGTATTCACACTAATACATACGACTAGCAGGTACCTGTATATTATTGTATTCACACTAATACGTACAACTAGCAGGTACCTGTACATTATTGTATTCACACTAATACGTACGACTAGTTGGTACCCGTACATTATTGTATTCACACTAATACGTACGTCTAGCAGGTATCTGTACATTATTGTATTCACACTAATACGTACGACTAGCAGGTATCTGTACATTATTGTATTCACACTAATACGTACGACTAGCAGTTACCTGTACATTATTGTATTCACACTAATACGTACGACTAACAGGTATTTGTAGGGTATTGTATTCACACTAATACGTACGACTAGCAGGTACCTGTATATTATTGTATTCACACTAATACGTACAACTAGCAGGTACCTGTACATTATTGTATTCACACTAATACGTACAACTAGTAGGTACCTGTATATTATTGTATTCACACTAATACGTTACAACTAGCAGGTAACTGTACATTATTGTATTCACACTAATACGTACGACTAACAGGTACCTGTAGGGTATTGTATTCACACTAATACGTACAACTAGTAGGTACCTGTATATTATTGTATTCACACTAATACGTACAACTAGCAGGTATCTGTACATTATTGTATTCACACTAATACGTACGACTAACAGGTATCTGTAGGGTATTGTATTCACACTAATACATACGACTAGCAGGTACCTGTATATTATTGTATTCACACTAATACGTACAACTAGCAGGTACCTGTACATTATTGTATTCACACTAATACGTACGTCTAGCAGGTATCTGTACATTATTGTATTCACACTAATACGTACGACTAGCAGGTATCTGTACATTATTGTATTCACACTAATACGTACGACTAACAGGTATTTGTAGGTATTGTATTCACACTAATACGTACGACTAGCAGGTACATGTATATTATTGTATTCACACTAATACGTACAACTAGCAGGTACCTGTACATTTTTGTATTCACACTAATACGTACAACTAGTAGGTACCTGTATATTATTGTATTCACACTAATACGTACAACTAGCAGGTACCTGTACATTATTGTATTCACACTAATACGTACGACTAGCAGGTGCCTGTACATTATTGTATTCACACTAATACGTACGACTAGCAGGTACCTGTACATTATTGTATTCACACTAATACGTACGACTAGCAGGTACCTGTACATTATTGTATTCACACTAATACGTACGTCTAGCAGGTATCTGTACATTATTGTATTCACACTAATACGTACGACAGCAGGTATCTGTACATTATTGTATTCACACTAATACATACGACTAGCAGGTACCTGTATATTATTGTATTCACACTAATACGTACAACTAGCAGGTACCTGTAAATTATTGTATTCACACTAATACGTACGACTAGCAGGTACCTGTATATTATTGTATTCACACTAATACGTACAACTAGCAGGTACCTGTATATTATTGTATTCACACTAATACGTACAACTAGCAGGTACCTGTACATTATTGTATTCACACTAATACGTAAGACTAGCAGGTACATGTACATTATTGTATTCACACTAATACGTACGACTAGTAGCTACCCGTACATTATTGTATTCACACTAATACGTACGTCTAGCAGGTATCTGTACATTATTGTATTCACACTAATACGTACGACTAGCAGGTATCTGTACATTATTGTATTCACACTAATACGTACGACTAGCAGGTACCTGTACATTATTGTATTCACACTAATACGTACGACTAACAGGTATTTGTAGGGTATTGTATTCACACTAATACGTACGACTAGCAGGTACCTGTATATTATTGTATTCACACTAATACGTACAAATAGCAGGTACCTGTACATTATTGTATTCACACTAATACGTACAACTAGTAGGTACCTGTATATTATTGTATTCACACTAATACGTACAACTAGCAGGTATCTGTACATTATTGTATTCACACTAATACGTACGACTAACAGGTATCTGTAGGGTATTGTATTCACACTAATACGTACAACTAGCAGGTACCTGTACATTATTGTATTCACACTAATACGTACGTCTAGCAGGTATCTGTACATTATTGTATTCACACTAATACGTACGACTAGCAGGTATCTGTATATTATTGTATTCACACTAATACGTACGACTAGCAGGTATCTGTACATTATTGTATTCACACTAATACGTACGACTAACAGGTATTTGTAGGGTATTGTATTCACACTAATACGTACGACTAGCAGGTACCTGTACATTATTGTATTCACTCTAATACGTACGTCTAGCATGTATCTGTACATTATTGTATTCACACTAATACGTACGACAGCAGGTATCTGTACATTATTGTATTCACACTAATACGTACGACTAACAGGTATTTGTAGGGTATTGTATTCACACTAATACGTACGACTAACAGGTATCTGTAGGGTATTGTATTCACACTAATACCTACGATTAGCAGGTACCTGTATATTATTGTATTCACACTAATACGTACAACTAGCAGGTACCTGTTCATTATTGTATTCACACTAATACGTTACAACTAGCAGGTACCTGTACATTATTGTATTCACACTAATACGTAAGACTAGCAAGTACCTGTACATTATTGTATTCACACTAATACGTACGACTAGTAGGTATCTGTACATTATTGTATTCACACTAATACGTACGACTAGCAGGTACCTGTACATTATTGTATTCACACTAATACGTAAGACTAGCAGGTACCTGTACATTATTGTACTCACACTAATACGTACGACTAGTAGGTACCTGTACATTATTGTATTCACACTAATACGTACGTCTAGCAGGTACCTGTACATTATTGTATTCACACTAATACGTACGTCTAGCATGTATCTGTACATTATTGTACTCACACTAATACGTACGACTAGTAGGTACCTGTACATTATTGTATTCACACTAATACGTACGTCTAGCAGGTACCTGTACATTATTGTATTCACACTAATACGTACGTCTAGCATGTATCTGTACATTATTGTATTCACACTAATGCGTACGACTAGCAGGTACCTGTATATTATTGTATTCACACTAATACGTACAACTAGCAGGTACCTGTATATTATTGTATTCACACAAATACTTACGACTAGCAGGTACCTGTACATTATTGTATTCACACTAATACGTACGACTAGAAGGTACCTGTATATTATTGTATTCACACTAATACGTACCACTAGCAGGTACCTGTATTATTGTATTCACAGTAATACGTACAACTAGCAGGTACCTGTACATTATTGTATTCACACTAATACGTACGACTAGCAGGTACCTGTACATTATTGTATTCACACTAATACGTACGACTAGCAGGTACCTGTACATTATTGTATTCACACTAATACGTAAGACTAGCAGGTACCTGTACATTATTGTATTCACACTAATACGTACGACTAGTAGGTACCTGTACATTATTGTATTCACACTAATACGTACGTCTAGCAGGTACCTGTACATTATTGTATTCACACTAATACGTACGTCTAGCATGTATCTGTACATTATTGTATTCACACTAATACGTACGACAGCAGGTATCTGTACATTATTGTATTCACACTAATACGTACGACTAACAGGTATTTGTAGGGTATTGTATTCACACTAATACATACGACTAGCAGGTACCTGTATATTATTGTATTCACACTAATACGTACAACTAGCAGGTACCTGTACATTATTGTATTCACACTAATACGTACGACTAGTTGGTACCCGTACATTATTGTATTCACACTAATACGTACGTCTAGCAGGTATCTGTACATTATTGTATTCACACTAATACGTACGACTAGCAGGTATCTGTACATTATTGTATTCACACTAATACGTACGACTAGCAGGTTACCTGTACATTATTGTATTCACACTAATACGTTACGACTAACAGGTATTTGTAGGGTATTGTATTCACACTAATACGTACGACTAGCAGGTACCTGTATATTATTGTATTCACACTAATACGTACAACTAGCAGGTACCTGTACATTATTGTATTCACACTAATACGTACAACTAGTAGGTACCTGTATATTATTGTATTCACACTAATACGTTACAACTAGCAGGTAACTGTACATTATTGTATTCACACTAATACGTACGACTAACAGGTATCTGTAGGGTATTGTATTCACACTAATACATACGACTAGCAGGTACCTGTATATTATTGTATTCACACTAATACGTACAACTAGCAGGTACCTGTACATTATTGTATTCACACTAATACCTACGTCTAGCAGGTATCTGTACATTATTGTATTCACACTAATACGTACGACTAGCAGGTACCTGTACATTATTGTATTCACACTAATACGTACGTCTAGCAGGTATCTGTACATTATTGTATTCACACTAATACGTACAACTAGCAGGTACCTGTATATTATTGTATTCACACTAATATGTACGACTAGCAGGTACCTGTACATTATAGTATTCACACTGATACGTACGACGAGCAGGTACCTGTACATTATTGTATTCACACTAATACGTACGACTAGCAGGTACCTGTACATTATTGTATTCACACTAATACGTACAACTAGCAGGTACCTGTACATTATTGTATTCACACTAATACGTACAACTAGCAGTTACCTGTACATTATTGTATTCACACTAATACGTACGACTAACAGGTATCTGTAGGGTATTGTATTCACACTAATACATACGATTAGCAGGTACCTGTACATTATTGTATTCACACTAATACGTAAGACTAGCAAGTACCTGTACATTATTGTATTCACACTAATACGTACGACTAGTAGGTACCTGTACATTATTGTATTCACACTAATACGTACGTCTAGCAGTTATCTGTACATTATTGTATTCACACTAATACGTACGACTAGCAGGTACCTGTACATTATTGTATTCACACTAATACGTACAACTAGCAGTTACCTGTACATTATTGTATTCACACTAATACGTACAGGTACCTGTACATTATTGTTCTCACCAACATATAAGATAGTAATTCTACCTTATTATTAATATTATTTTCTTATCCTTCAGTTTATCTGTGAATGTTTAGTGGCCTAGATACGCTTTTTCACCTTCCACATAATCATTTGTATTATTTGTAGATATTTATGTTTATATGATGAAAATAAAAAAACACCAGCTCCTCTAGCGGTGAATACAGACACTATTAACGTAGGAGAATAGTATGGAAATTTATGATCACTTGAGGTTATTCCCTCGTGACCTACTCGGTGAATAAATACCCTCTTAGGAGGTTCATTAGTAAGAAAGTGTGCTTGATATTTGTATGGTAGTATTCTCTTTGAAAAGTTATAATTGCTATATTTCTTCTATTATCAAGTTCTTTTATTCCACTGTATTATCATGGACCATTAGTATTTTATTTTAATATTGGTGCAACGTTCTGGCCAAACCGTTGACTATCTGATGTGTTTCGATAAGTATTCTTATTGTAAATAAACTATATTTATGCTGTTGAACTCTAATTGTCGTATCGTGTCCATTTTAGATATTTGGCGCCCGGGTAGAAAACTAGGTGTTTTTATCTTTTATTATTATTATTATTAACAATGACTTTTGAATTTATTTATTTTAGCCAAACGCGCAGAGAGTAGCTTTGTGAACGTATCTTAGAATTTGTTGCTTTACTCTATTAAAACAAATGCATTCACAAATGGTTGACTCGCTAGAAAAAGACCGATATCTCCTGCAATAAGACGTACTGACTAGCCTTATTATCCCGAAAAATTTTAAGGGTCGTGAGTTTCGACTTATCCTTACAACTGGACACAAAACCCTCTGCCATCTGGCAGAAATTCTTCACTTATAGGTTAAGAGAATTAGCTGACATCTTATCCTTTCCTTTGTTTTGAGATTCCAACATTTGAAAATTACGCAGCCTTTACTCTTGTAATAATGACAAGTGGGAACGATATAATGTAACTGACTGGACTTTTCACCTGTTCTTGTCCTGGACTTGTGATCAGACTAAGGAGTGACGGAGGACTTTGGATCATTACGTGCAGTTCCAATGGAACTGTTACTACCTCCAATGTTATGAGAAAGAGAATCAGTGTTTGGACTAATTCAAATTAACTATCAATCATCAGCCAATGTTGTCATCCGTTACAATGTTGTTAAATTCCTCTCATCATTTCAGCCAATGTTGTCATCCGTTACAAAGTTATTAAATTCCTCTTATCATTTTAGCCAATGTTGTCATCCGTTACAAAGTTATTAAATTCCTCTTATCATTTTAGCCAATGTTGTTTGTCATCCGTTACAAAGTTATTAAATTCCTCTCATCATTATAGGTCTTGACGTTGTCCTTAACACTTCTTTTAATATTTTCCACTAAAATCATTTCGAACTTTCACAATTGTCAGTCACCTTTATCAGATATGCACAACTTTTTTAAAAAAATTTCTTTCTTTCTTATGAATTTGATTATCGTCTTGGCGATAATTACTACATATTTGCCAGAAGATTTCGGAAACTGGTTTTAAAAATGGCTGATTTTACAAGCTCATGTTTCGTACAATTGTCAGTCGGGAGTGCATTATAAGATTCTTTATTTTTGTCTTTAATGACACTTTAAAACAAAATTGACTAGGAAGTGTTTGGTCACTATTACCCTTGGGCAACCTTCTCGAATAATTAAACATTTATCTGCTGGGTGTTCACTAAAATGGTGTCGCCATTTTAACATGACGTCTCGGGTCAAATATTAGTGATGGTGTTATGCTAGAAATCCTGGGATTTTTATTTCATGTTTTGTTTTTCAGTGTATAACTTTTTCTTTTCATTGCACCTCGTATTTTAACCTCGATAATTCTAATTATTTTGTCACTCTAGTTCTTTAAATTAAAACCTTGTTTTCAAACATTTCGATGTAGGATCATAACTCCAGTCTGTGATAATGTAAAAGTCGTTATTGTTGTTTCGCTGACTGTTGACAATCTATTTATAATTGTTTACATGCCTTCAATAACTTGGTATTTTTCATAGACTCAAGAATTTCTCTTAGAGGATTTTTAACTTCAACCACTCGGTCACCCTTCTGATATTAGTCTGTAAATACTTCCATGCATTCCAAACAACTATACTGGTGTTTTAAAAATATGTGTGCGTTTTCTTATAGCAAAGCCACATCGGACTATCTGCTGAGCTTACGGAGGGTAATCGAACCCCTGAATTTCGCGTTGTTAATCCAGAGACTTCCCGCTGTACTATCGGGGAGGGGACTCTAGTTTTTTAACACAAATCCTGAACGAGCCCCAATTTGTTAGGTATGTAATTCGCTCAACATTCATAATTTTATTCACCTATTAATAACAAATGTGTTATTAATATGACACTATAACCCTTTTGGTTATATTAACTTATTAATAACAAATGTGTTATTAATAGATGAGTTTTAATAGGTGATGTTTCATTAGCATTTAATAGTCAGAGTTTACGTGAGAAATAAACAATATTTTAAACTATCTTTTAACCACCACCAAATCACACTTTGAATTTTTTACCCTTGTATGTTATAAGGGAGCCCAAAATTCGTAATACTTCGCTAATGTTTTGGAGGTATGCCATATGTTCGGCGCAGCTCCGAAACTGACTGAAGAACTACAATGTTCACATTTAAATATTAAAGACAGTAAACAACTAAAAAAACTTATGTTGTAATATGTTAATATTTTAACAATAAACATACCTTCATAGATTGGTCTGAACGTAGCATTGTAACCACGACAGAATAGCTAGTGTTTAGTGAACCTTATTTTGACAGAATTAGAATTTCTACACCATCAAGTGGATGAAATTTTTCATGATGGGTTAGTTGAAATTTCCACTTCTTCCTTGGTAGAATTTATCAAGAAGTCTTGTGATTTGAAGTTATGTGTTGACTACAGGATACTAAATAAATTCCCTATATCTGACTCACTTCTTCATGTAAATGATATTCTGAAGGGTTAGATTGTACCAGCACATGAGGTTTATACAGTGAACTTTGGCAAATACGATCGACAAAAAATTGGTTTCTCAACAGATAACTGAATTTATCAATTTAAACCGATGCTTTTTGATCTTAAAAATTCACCTGTAATCTTCCAAAGGCTTGTTTACAACGACCTGGCAGGCGAAACTGAATGTTCCAAGCCTATATCAATGATATGAATGTTTCCACTAATATCTGAACAACATTTAAAAGACCATTACTTAGTTTTCAACAAGTCTTGTATAGCTAAACTTACTGAGCAATTTTTTAAAAGCACCTTTATCCGATCGATAATATTATATTGAGGACATAAACACTATAAGGAATACACAGAAATAGTGACAAAACGAAAGCCGTTACAGACTTCCCAGCAACTGCAAAAAATAAACTTTGTTCTCGGGGATATAACCAGTTCATTCAAAATTTTAATACAATTGCTAAACCTTTATATCGGTAACAAAGGAGGCGTATCAGATGGAAATAGACCCCCGTTCTTCGTATAAAGATTCTTAAAGCAAGTTTCATGTGAATCCTTTGTCTCAGAACTTTCATAGAAAGGTTAATACTTTTTTTTTTTTTTTGCATACTGATGGTTCAAAGGTTGGATGAAGAGTAGTTCTGGGTCAAGTGTCACAGCATATGCCCTCCGGCCCGGCATGGCCAAGCATGTTAAGGCGTGCGACTCGTAATCTGAGGGTCGCGGGTTCGCATCCCCGTCGCGCCAAATATGCTCGCCCTTTCAGCCGTGGGGGCGTTATAATTTGACGGTCAATCCCACTATTCGTTGGTAAAAGAGTAGCCCAATAATTGGCGGTGGGTGGTGATGACAAGCTTTCTTTCACTGCAAAATTAGGGATGGCTAACACAGATAGCCCTCGAGTAGTTTTGTGCGAATTTCAAAAACAAGCAAACAATATGCCAGTAGAACACTCAACTCTGCAGACAGAAACTACAGAGTTAAAACATCCAGTCGTAGTTTAGACTATAGAAAAATAGATATACCTTGACATGGTTACAGGCAGCTCCAAAGTTAACTGATAAATTGATGCATTGACCAATAAAACTGCAATAATTAACATTTTGAATACTGCACAAAAAATATAAAAAGATCCAATTTCATGATACCTTATATAGACACCCTACCCCTAGACACCCTACTGATTCCTCCCACCTCAGAAGAAGTGGGGGTTAACCAATTAACTCTAGAAAGTTAACACTAAAGAACAACTGACTACTTAACAAACTAAATATGAAGATAAGCATATATACTTGAATGTGAAAACTGGAATATTACCAAATGTCTCTACTATAATTGCAGAGATTGTAAGTAAATCCAGACACTAATGAATGATATTTTTCTTTCCTAAACAAAAAGAGCTGTTAACAATGGAAAATTCAGTAAAGTTTTTCCCAAAACAGTAAGACAGGCAACTTTAAACGAATTGTATCATGCAATGGTTGTTCATCTGAGTTGATGAAAACAATATACAAAATATCCAGACGGGGTTAATGACAAAGAACATTAAAATTCACTAAAGTCACTAAATTTTATCATAAACAAACAATGAGGCTTACGTTAAGCGCTAAACTAATGTAACCTGGTGAGATGATAGGAGTAGACATCATGGGACCTTATCTTAAGTCTCAATGGAACCTGGTGAGATGATAGGAGTAGACATCATAGGACCTTATCTTAAGTCTCAATGGAACCTGGTGAGATGATATGAGTAGACATCATATGACCTTATCTTACGTCTTAATGTAACCTGGTGAGATGATAGGAGTAGACATCATGGGACCTTATCTTAAGTCTCAATGGAACCTGGTGAGATGATAGGAGTAGACATCATAGGACCTTATCTTAAGTCTCAATGGAACCTGGTGAGATGATATGAGTAGACATCATATGACCTTATCTTACGTCTTAATGTAACCTGGTGAGATGATAGGAGTAGACATCATGGGACCTTATCTTAAGTCTCAATGGAACCTGGTGAGATGATAGGAGTAGACATCATAGGACCTTATCTTAAGTCTCAATGGAACCTGGTGAGATGATATGAGTAGACATCATATGACCTTATCTTACGTCTTAATGTAACCTGGTGAGATGATAGGAGTAGACATCATGGGACCTTATCTTAAGTCTCAATGGAACCTGGTGAGATGACAGGAGTAGACATCATGGGACCTTATCTTAAGTCTCAATGGAACCTGGTGAGATGATAGGAGTAGACATCATGGGACCTTATCTTAAGTCTCAATGGAACCTGGTGAGATGATAGGAGTAGACATCATGGGACCTTATCTTAAGTCTAAGACAGAAAATAGTTATTTATTGGTTGTGACAAATTAAAAAGTGATTGTTAAAAGACTGATTAACGAATACATATGGAGACATGTTATTTCTAAGACTGTTGTTTCTGATAATGGGTCATAATTTTTGTCTTAGTTGATGGATGAACTTTTTTAAAGCTGTGGGAATTAAATACATTTTTATAACTCCATATTGTTCTCAGTGTAACGTTACTGAAACCACTAGTTAGAAATATTGGTAGAGTGCTGTCTGATTATGTTGAAAAAATATCGAACTTGATATAATAGATCGTTTAAATGAATTTTCTCTAGCCATCAAAACATTTTATGAGCCCACTGGTTAAGTACCAGCCACACTTCTCTTGAGATCACCCTTCCTCGTGATCGAATGACGAGATACCAAATTGCACTTGAAACCTTTCACAGATGAACATCAGAGTAAAAAAAGAATGTCTTGCAAGAAGGCAAAATCCAACATTCAAAGTCTCGGAAATGACAGCGCCAAATGTAAAACTGCAAGACAAATTTGTGATAGGTAAAATGGTATTATTAAGAATCCTTTTTTGTCTTCTGCAGTAAATAAACAGTTCTATCGACAGGGCAGCAAGACAAAATTGTAGAATACAGAAGGCTTAATGGTTCTTCCCCAACAATAAAAAAATGTTTCCGGTTCACATCCTACACGGAACCTACTAATCATTTACCTATATCTCCTTCTTAAAGGACATTACGACTTTGTTGCAAAGTTACTTAGCGTAGTTAGCTGGTTATCAAAGTGTTAAGCTTTTTATAAGTCGAATCAGAGCTAGGAGTTACAAGATTAAAAAACCTGAACTGTATTTGTCTATACTTAAACAGTAAAACATTCGTAAAAGCAGAATAAAGCGATAGTTAGTAGTATATTACTAATTTAAAATTATCATGTTTATGTATCTGTTCAGATTCTCACTAGCACATATTAGCAGATTTCAGTGCCTTGTTGAATTTAAATTAAAGTATTCCTCATACGTCTTTATAAGAAATAGACTTATTGTTAGAAAAAACATTGTTTTTGGAATGTTCTAGTGATCCTACAGAAGCATTTGATGTAAATTTGGTAGTTTTATCAGTAATCCTGCTTGTGATGAAGCAGTGTTTTAGATTGTTTTACATTCTCATATTGGTATAATGATCAGTTTTTTATCAGTAATCCTGTTTGTGATGAATCAGTGTTTTAGATTGTTTTACATTCTCATATTGGTACAATGATCAGTTTTTTATCAGTAATCCTGCTTGTGATGAAGCAGTGTTTTAGATTGTTTTACATTCTCATATTGGTATAATGATCAGTTTTTTATGAGTAATCCTGCTTGTGATGAAGCAGTGTTTTAGATTGTTTTACATTCTCATATTGGTATAATGATCAGTTTTTTATCAGTAATCCTGCTTGTGATGAAGTAGTGTTTTAGATTGTTTTACATTCTCATATTGGTATAATGATCAGTTTTTTATCAGTAATCCTGCTTGTGATGAAGCAGTGTTTTAGATTGTTTTACATTCTCATATTGGTATAATGATCAGTTTTTATCAGTAATCCTGCTTGTGATGAAGCAGTGTTTTAGATTGTTTTACATTCTCATATAGGTATAATGATCAGTTTTTATCAGTAATCCTGCTTGTGATGAAGCAGTGTTTTAGATTGTTTTACATTCTCATATTGGTATAATGATCAGTTTTTTATCAGTAATCCTGCATGTGATGAAGTAGTGTTTTAGATTGTTTTACAGTCTCATATTGGTATAATGATCAGTTTTTTATCAGTAATCCTGCTTGTGATGAAGTAGTGTTTTAGATTGTTTTACAGTCTCATATTGGTATAATGATCAGTTTTTTATCAGTAATCCTGCTTGTGATGAAGCAGTGTTTTAGATTGTTTTACATTCTCATATTGGTATAATGATCAGTTTTTTATCAGTAATCCTGCTTGTGATGAAGCTGTGTTTTAGATTGTTTTACATTCTCATATTGGTATAATGATCAGTTTTTATCAGTAATCCTGCTTGTGATGAAGCAGTGTTTTAGATTGTTTTACATTCTCATATTGGTATAATGATCAGTTTTTTATCAGTAATCCTGCTTGTAATGAAGCAGTGTTTTAGATTGTTTTACATTCTCATATTGGTATAATGATCAGTTTTTTATCAGTAATCCTGCTTGTGATGAAGCAGTGTTATAGATTGTTTTACATTCTCATATTGGTATAATGATCAGTTTTTTATCAGTAATCCTGCTTGTGATGAAGCAGTGTTTTAGATTGTTCTACATTCTCATATTGGTATAATGATCAGTTTTTTATCAGTAATCCTGCTTGTGATGAAGCAGTGTTTTAGATTGTATTACATTCTCATATTGGTATAATGATCAGTTTTTATCAGTAATCCTGCTTGTGATGAAGCAGTGTTTTAGATTGTATTACATTCTCATATTGGTATAATGATCAGTTTTTATCAGTAATCCTGCTTGTGATGAAGCAGTGTTTTAGATTGTTTTACATTCTCATATTGGTATAATGATCAGTTTTTTATCAGTAATCCTGCTTGTGATGAAGCAGTGTTTTAGATTGTATTACATTCTCATATTGGTATAATGATCAGTTTTTTTATCAGTAATCCTGCTTGTGATGAAGCAGTGTTTTAGATTGTATTACATTCTCATATTGGTATAATGATCAGTTTTTTATCAGTAATCCTGCTTGTGATGAAGCAGTGTTTTAGATTGTTTTACATTCTCATATTGGTATAATGATCAGTTTTTTATCAGTAATCCTGCTTGTGATGAAGCAGTGTTTTAGATTGTTTTACATTCTCATATTGGTATAATGATCAGTTTTTTATCAGTAATCCTGCTTGTGATGAAGCAGTGTTTTAGATTGTTTTACATTCTCATATTGGTATAATGATCAGTTTTTTATCAGTAATCCTGCTTGTGATGAAGCAGTGTTTTAGATTGTTTTACATTCTCATATTGGTATAATGATCAGTTTTTTATCAGTAATCCTGCTTGTGATGAAGCAGTGTTTTAGATTGTTTTACATTCTCATATTGGTATAATGATCAGTTTTTATCAGTAATCCTGCTTGTGATGAAGCAGTGTTTTAGATTGTTTTACAGTCTCATATTGGTATAATGATCAGTTTTTATCAGTAATCCTGCTTGTGATGAAGCAGTGTTTTAGATTGTTTTACATTCTCATATTGGTATAATGATCAGTTTTTTATCAGTAATCCTGCTTGTGATGAAGCAGTGTTTTAGATTGTTTTACATTCTCATATTGGTATAATGATCAGTTTTTTATCAGTAATCCTGCTTGTGATGAAGCAGTGTTTTAGATTGTTTTACATTCTCATATTGGTATAATGATCAGTTTTTTATCAGTAATCCTGCTTGTGATGAAGCAGTGTTTTAGATTGTTTTACATTCTCATATTGGTATAATGATCAGTTTTTTATCAGTAATCCTGCTTGTGATGAAGCAGTGTTTTAGATTGTATTACATTCTCATATTGGTATAATGATCAGTTTTTTATCAGTAATCCTGCTTGTGATGAAGCAGTGTTTTAGATTGTTTTACATTCTCATATTGGTATAATGATCAGTTTTTATCAGTAATCCTGCTTGTGATGAAGCAGTGTTTTAGATTGTTTTACATTCTCATATTGGTATAATGATCAGTTTTTATCAGTAATCCTGCTTGTGATGAAGCAGTGTTTTAGATTGTTTTACATTCTCATATTGGTATAATGATCAGTTTTTTATCAGTAATCCTGCTTGTGATGAAGCAGTGTTTTAGATTGTTTTACATTCTCATGCAGTGTTTTAGATTGTTTTACATTCTCATATTGGTATAATGATCAGTTTTTTATCAGTAATCCTGCTTGTGATGAAGCAGTGTTTTAGATTGTTTTACATTCTCATATTGGTATAATGATCAGTTTTTTATCAGTAATCCTGCTTGTGATGAAGCAGTGTTTTAGATTGTTTTACATTCTCATATTGGTATAATGATCAGTTTTTTATCAGTAATCCTGCTTGTGATGAAGCAGTGTTTTAGATTGTTTTACATTCTCATATTGGTATAATGATCAGTTTTTTATCAGTAATCCTGATTGTGATGAAGCAGTGTTTTAGATTGTTTTACATTCTCATATTGGTATAATGATCAGTTTTTTATCAGTAATCCTGCTTGTGATGAAGCAGTGTTTTAGATTGTTTTACATTCTCATATTGGTATAATGATCAGTTTTTTATCAGTAATCCTGCTTGTGATGAAGCAGTGTTTTAGATTGTTTTACATTCTCATATTGGTATAATGATCAGTTTTTTATCAGTAATCCTGCTTGTGATGAAGCAGTGTTTTAGATTGTTTTACATTCTCATATTGGTATAATGATCAGTTTTTTATCAGTAATCCTGCTTGTGATGAAGCAGTGTTTTAGATTGTTCTACATTCTCATATTGGTATAATGATCAGTTTTTTATCAGTAATCCTGCTTGTGATGAAGCAGTGTTTTAGATTGTTCTACATTCTCATATTGGTATAATGATCAGTTTTTTATCAGTAATCCTGCTTGTGATGAAGCAGTGTTTTAGATTGTATTACATTCTCATATTGGTATAATGATCAGTTTTTTATCAGTAATCCTGCTTGTGATGAAGCAGTGTTTTAGATTGTATTACATTCTCATATTGGTATAATGATCAGTTTTTTATCAGTAATCCTGCTTGTGATGAAGCAGTGTTTTAGATTGTTTTACATTCTCATATTGGTATAATGATCAGTTTTTTATCAGTAATCCTGCTTGTGATGAAGCAGTGTTTTAGATTGTATTACATTCTCATATTGGTATAATGATCAGTTTTTTCAGTATCAGTAATCCTGCTTTTTTTATCAGTGATGAAGCAGTGTTTTAGATTGTTTTACATTCTCATATTGGTATAATGATCAGTTTTTATCAGTAATCCTGCTTGTGATGAAGCAGTGTTTTAGATTGTTTTACATTCTCATATTGGTATAATGATCAGTTTTTTATCAGTAATCCTGCTTGTGATGAAGCAGTGTTTTAGATTGTTTTACATTCTCATATTGGTATAATGATCAGTTTTTATCAGTAATCCTGCTTGTGATGAAGCAGTGTTTTAGATTGTTTTACATTCTCATATTGGTATAATGATCAGTTTTTATCAGTAATCCTGCTTGTGATGAAGCAGTGTTTTAGATTGTTTTACATTCTCATATTGGTATAATGATCAGTTTTTATCAGTAATCCTGCTTGTGATGAAGCAGTGTTTTAGATTGTTTTACATTCTCATATTGGTATAATGATCAGTTTTTTATCAGTAATCCTGCTTGTGATGAAGCAGTGTTTTAGATTGTTTTACATTCTCATATTGGTATAATGATCAGTTTTTTATCAGTAATCCTGCTTGTGATGAAGCAGTGTTTTAGATTGTTTTACATTCTCATATTGGTATAATGATCAGTTTTTATCAGTAATCCTGCTTGTGATGAAGCAGTGTTTTAGATTGTTTTACATTCTCATATTGGTATAATGATCAGTTTTTATCAGTAATCCTGCTTGTGATGAAGCAGTGTTTTAGATTGTTTTACAGTCTCATATTGGTATAATGATCAGTTTTTATCAGTAATCCTGCTTGTGATGAAGCAGTGTTTTAGATTGTTTTACATTCTCATATTGGTATAATGATCAGTTTTTTATCAGTAATCCTGCTTGTGATGAAGCAGTGTTTTAGATTGTTTTACATTCTCATATTGGTATAATGATCAGTTTTTATCAGTAATCCTGCTTGTGATGAAGCAGTGTTTTAGATTGTTTTACATTCTCATATTGGTATAATGATCAGTTTTTATCAGTAATCCTGCTTGTGATGAAGCAGTGTTTTAGATTGTTTTACATTCTCATATTGGTATAATGATCAGTTTTTATCAGTAATCCTGCTTGTGATGAAGCAGTGTTTTAGATTGTATTACATTCTCATATTGGTATAATGATCAGTTTTTTATCAGTAATCCTGCTTGTGATGAAGCAGTGTTTTAGATTGTATTACATTCTCATATTGGTATAATGATCAGTTTTTATCAGTAATCCTGCTTGTGATGAAGCAGTGTTTTAGATTGTTTTACATTCTCATATTGGTATAATGATCAGTTTTTATCAGTAATCCTGCTTGTGATGAAGCAGTGTTTTAGATTGTTTTACATTCTCATATTGGTATAATGATCAGTTTTTTATCAGTAATCCTGCTTGTGATGAAGCAGTGTTTTAGATTGTTTTACATTCTCATATTGGTATAATGATCAGTTTTTTATCAGTAATCCTGCTTGTGATGAAGCAGTGTTTTAGATTGTTTTACATTCTCATATTGGTATAATGATCAGTTTTTTATCAGTAATCCTGCTTGTGATGAAGCAGTGTTTTAGATTGTTTTACATTCTCATATTGGTATAATGATCAGTTTTTTATCAGTAATCCTGCTTGTGATGAAGCAGTGTTTTAGATTGTTTTACATTCTCATATTGGTATAATGATCAGTTTTTTATCAGTAATCCTGCTTGTGATGAAGCAGTGTTTTAGATTGTTTTACATTCTCATATTGGTATAATGATCAGTTTTTTATCAGTAATCCTGCTTGTGATGAAGCAGTGTTTTAGATTGTTTTACATTCTCATATTGGTATAATGATCAGTTTTTTATCAGTAATCCTGCTTGTGATGCAGCAGTGTTTTAGATTGTTCTACATTCTCATATTGGTATAATGATAAGTTTTTTATCAATAATCCTGCTTGTGATGAAGCAGTGTTTTAGATTGTATTACATTCTCATATTGGTATAATGATCAGTTTTTTATCAGTAATCCTGCTTGTGATGAAGCAGTGTTTTAGATTGTTTTACATTCTCATATTGGTATAATGATCAGTTTTTTATCAGTAATCCTGCTTGTGATGAAGCAGTGTTTTAGATTGTATTACATTCTCATATTGGTATAATGATCAGTTTTTTATCAGTAATCCTGCTTGTGATGAAGCAGTGTTTTAGATTGTTTTACATTCTCATATTGGTATAATGATCAGTTTTTTATCAGTAATCCTGCTTGTGATGAAGCAGTGTTTTAGATTGTATTACATTCTCATATTGGTATAATGATCAGTTTTTATCAGTAATCCTGCTTGTGATGAAGCAGTGTTTTAGATTGTATTACATTCTCATATTGGTATAATGATCAGTTTTTTATCAGTAATCCTGCTTGTGATGAAGCAGTGTTTTAGATTGTTTTACAGTCTCATATTGGTATAATGATCAGTTTTTTATCAGTAATCCTGCTTGTAATGAAGCAGTGTTTTAGATTGTTTTACATTCTCATATTGGTATAATGATCAGTTTTTATCAGTAATCCTGCTTGTGATGAAGCAGTGTTTTAGATTGTTTTACATTCTCATACTGGTATAATGATCAGTTTTTTATCAGTAATCCTGCTTGTAATGAAGCAGTGTTTTAGATTGTTTTACATTCTCATATTGGTATAATGATCAGTTTTTTATCAGTAATCCTGCTTGTAATGAAGCAGTGTTTTAGATTGTTTTACATTCTCATATTGGTATAATGATCAGTTTTTTATCAGTAATCCTGCTTGTGATGAAGTAGTGTTTTAGATTGTTTTACATTCTCATATTGGTATAATGATCAGTTTTTTATCAGTAATCCTGCTTGTGATGAAGCAGTGTTTTAAATTGTTTTACATTCTCATATTGGTATAATGATCAGTTTTTTATCAGTAATCCTGCTTGTGATGAAGCAGTGTTTTAGATTGTTTTACAGTCTCATATTGGTATAGTGATCAGTCTTATCCGATGTTATTCACTATGTCAGACGTTCTTGGCTAAAATGTTTCTATACTGTTACATATTAATGTCATTGTGTGCACCAATGAAAGTACATACTGGTTAAATGCTTGAGTAGTGACAGAAAAGGTAGCTTTTGATCGAACAAATATGAACAAGATGTTATTTACATAATAATATATTATTATTACATCTGTATAAATTGTTTTGACCAACTGTTCCTCAGAACACACATACACACCTGCGTCATATAAAAGGGTGTAATTTTGATATAATCTTTTATGAACAAGACTAACGCTTTGTTCTGAAAATGTTTTTTTCTGTTGTTGTTGTATAGTCATGGATCATCACATGCCAAATGTTACAGGATGTAGAAGAGATATTTCTAAATTGAAATTCACCAGAAGTTATCTAACTTACAGTTAGATGGTAGGATTAATGCGCATCGTTTGCCTTGGAAACAGATGAGAAAAGACTGTCTTTCCCAGAAAACAGTCAGGAGGTGGTGAAGTACGTGTATGGGCAATTATTCATCATGGTGGAAGCTGGTCTTTGTATCCTCCTTGTAAACATCATTAAGGCCTCATATAGAAAATACATAGAAATGATATTTCTGTCATACGCTAGGGCAAGGCTTAGCAATAACTTTGTGTTCCAGGATCACAATGTCACTCTCCACAGTTCGAATATTTTACATAAATACTTCGACCAGGAGGATTTTCCAAGATTGCCAAGACCAGTGAAGTTTCCAGATTGTAATCCTATTCAGAACTGTTGGGAGCACGAAATAGGAAAGTTGCTAACCACGACCTTAAACCAGCTCGGTAGTCGAGTTAAAACGACATCTAGGGACAAATTGTGATAAAATCACAGATAAATTACATCAATAACTTTATCGATAGCATGTCACGTTGCCTTGTGTTTTATTAAATAACGACAGGAACCCGCCAATAAATAACCTATATAATGTTCAGCGTTGTTTATGATAATTAGATGTTATATTTTGTCATCTTAAAAAAAATTTGGTAAGGTTTTATTGTGATAGGTGAAACGCAGAGTTACACCTCTTCCTAAAATCCTGATAAAATTCTTTACTCTTGTAATAAATCATTCATGATGTCCATAGAACATGTCTCATTATACAAATAACATGTGTAGGTGTTTAATACGACAGATATTTCTCATTTTGACATCGATTATTTGTTAAATATAATACAACGTAATGGAGAAAATCTTAAATTATAATTTCATTGATGAAGTTTATTTCAATTTGGCGAGTTTTTTGCCACTACATTACATGCTATTTTGCTATTTCCTCGCCTACACAATTATTTTATTATTAGAACTGATTTCTATCCCATATTGATGATAATATTTGTTACAAAATATGCGAACAATTATAGTTAAATTTTCCTTGAAATTTGTTCTAGGCTTTTCATCTTTGTTACAACGGACCACCGGCCTGGCCAGGTGGTTAAGGCGTTCGACTTCTTATCCGAGGGTCACGGGTTCGAAGTCACATCACTTCAAACATGCTCGCCTTTTTAACCGTGGGGATGTTATAATGTGACGGCCAATCCCACTATTCGTTGGTAAAATAGTCGCCCTAGAGTTGGTGGTGGATGGTGATGATTAGTTGCCTTTTCTCTAGTATGATACTGCTAAATTAGGAACGGCTAGCGTAGATAGCCCTTTTGAAGCTTTGTGCGAAATTCAAAACCAAATCTTACAACTAGAAGTTTACATAATAAACCAAATTATCTGAATGATATTTCTGTCAACCTGTCAATTCCTAAGTACTCTATAACCACAGTAACAGGATATTTGTTTCTTTTCACATTTTTCAGAAAATGTATTTCTTTATCTAGCTCTTTGTTTGAACCGCAGGAAGTTTCGTATCACTTGTATTACGTTTCCTTTTCCTTCTATTTTATGAAAGAGCGAGCATGTTTGGTGCAACGGGGATTTGAACCCGCGACCTTCGGATAAGAAGTCGAACGCCTTAACCACCTGACCATGGCGGACCCTCTTTTTAATACGCTTTACTAAAACACATCTTACTCGGCACAAAGTTTTTATTGTCTTTACAGAACTTTAAAGTGTATTGTTTACCTTATTCACCAGATGCTGTTTAACGGATGTCTCTGCAGCTCAATCAATTTCAAAGTTAAATTGTTTTTCTCTGGTTTTAAATATTGGGTAGAGCTACACGAGAGTCATCTGTGCTAATCATCCGTAATTTAACAGCAATATGCTAGAGAGAAGGCAACTAATCAACATCACCCACCGCCATCACTTGGGATGCCCTTTCACAAATAATAGTGAGACTGACCGCCTTTCGTCGTAAAAAGGGTATCTCATGTTTCGTGATCGAGATTCGAACTTGCGACTCGTCGATTACTTGTTGAGTGCCATAACCAACAGGCAAAATTAAATGGTTCCGAAACTAAGCCTGCTGATAACTTTCTATTTTCTCTTATCAATATGTAACAAATGACATGTGCATATATGTTTTTCTGCTTTAGTAATTTAAATTTCATGATACGACAGAAGAGATGAAACCTTATCGACTTTGCTGTATTTTAAACTGAAAACCTCAAATACCATAGAATTTCTCAATAACAATCTAATTTCGCTTTTCGTGTTTTCTATTAGTGGGAATGTCTTGTACTAGCTAACCCTGGCGACTGATTGTCGGACATTATGTTTCACTAAGTCAACAATAAACAATAGAATATGAGAAATGTTTCTTGCGTTATTGTTTCTACTTAGTTCACTAATACATAAAGCATTTTAATATCAATTGGCAATTTAGAATCAACATATTCTCCACTGGCACAGTGGCATATCTGCAGATTTACAATGCAAAAAGTTGTTTGTATACGAACTAAGTGTTCTAAATGTAACATTTAACAAATGCGATAGTTGAGTTGAAAGCCATATCGTCGCTTGAACCTTCTGATTTGGTTTTTCACATTAACCACTAGACTACAAGTGTGATCAAAGTATTGTTTCAAATATCCTGGACTTAGAACTGACGGTTTTACCAAAAAGTAGCTTATGTTAATACTTTTAACACATTTCAACCTACACAAAAGCTAGTGTGTGTTACGTCACTCTCAATAGCTCTTGATTTATCGAAATAGAAAAATTCATAAAGGCCAAAATGCATTTATCCAGATAAAATAGTTCGATTACTACCTACCATTACGATTTTAGTGATGGTGGCCGTGAAGGGAGAAGATTCTATGAAACCTTATAAGTGTTGTGAGTGTTGGTATAACACTCACATTACGTAAAAGTAAATACGTAATCTGGGATTACCTAGCCCAGAGCCAAGTATATAATATATAATGGAAGTGAAAATATCGATTAACTTTTAAACTGAAATCGTTTCTGAATTAGGCTATTTACTGTTATGTAACCCTTGTTTTTAATGAAAACATACATGTTATCCGAACATTCTATACTTTTAATACTGGACTAATAATAATTTTAAGTTATACTGAAGTTGCTTAGTGACATAACATGAAACCTATACAAACATTTTGACACCAAAACGCACTGGCTTTTATGTCTATTAGAAGTTAATTTAACTGAGTTTTGTTAATTTTTTACGAATTATCTTAGTTTTGCTTGCCTTACAAAATAATTTACCGACGTTTGACTAGCTGGACTGCACTTTATTAGTCAAGCTTGATTTCGCAAATTTTATTTCAGTGAAACGTGAGATTAGGGTGGGATGGCATTACTCGTCCCGCCATTTTTGACCAACTATTTGGAAATACAGTTTATATAGAATTAGCTAATTTGAGCAAAGCGTATCTTAAAACTGTAGGCAGGGAATGATATACCTTCTTTATAGGGATTTCGATGTGCAGATTAGAAAGAAACGTCCATGATATGTCTGTTGTAAACATTAAATACGATATCAATGGCATATAGTACTTCAACGATAATATTTATTCGAATTCAAGTAATTGGAACTTTACAATTGCTTGCATCAGATACATCACACGTAATCATAGTTAATTAAATAATGTCTACGTCTGTAAAGTAGTAGATATTTAGCCCTCAATTATTCCGCTGTTAATTACGATGTTCCAGAAACTATTATACGTGTTATTTGATATGTTGTTAGGCTAAAATATTTGAAATATTAATTGCTAATCTTGTTGTCAGTTCTCAAGAACGAATGATTGCAAATTATCTTGGTTGAAATTAATGAAAAATAGACGACTCGTTACCACTTACTGCACCCGGAATCTTAAACATATAACTGATACTTTATTATTTTATTATTACAGGTTAAACTTGTTTGTTTTTTTTAGTTTTTCGTGCAAAGCTGCACGAAGGCTATCTGCGCTAGCTATCCTTAATTTAACAGTGTAAGACTAAAGGAAAGGCAACTAGTCATCACCACCCATCTCAACTCTTGGGCTATTCTTTTACCAACGAATAGTGGGATTGACCGCAACATTATAACACACCAAATATGGCCGCCATTTCAGCCGTGGATTCAAATCCTCGACTATTAATCTGATAATCGCACCCTAATCACCTGACGAATCTGCAGGTTAAACCTTTTATATTTTTGAAACACATTCATACTTGGCACATATTTTTCTCTAACTCTAGCCCCCCGATAGTACAGTGGTAAGTCTACGGAGTTACAAGCTAAAATCAGGGGTTCAATTCTCCTCGGTGGGCTCGGCAGATAACCCGATGAGGCTTTGCAATAAGAAAAACGCACACACACACTCTAACCCTAACGGTAACATAGTCAGAAAGTTGGTGTTGTTTATTATTAAACACAAATCTACAATCTACATAAAGGCTATCTATGGTCTGCCCACCATGGGTATCGAAACCTGGTTACGAACAGTAAAGTCTGCAGACGTATCGTCTGGCTATTGAGGGGCTATTCAGAAACAGACCAGAGCTGTATATGTTCCACTTTAATGTAAGCAAATAAATACTTAAATTTCATTTCCACAGAGATACTTTTAAATTCTCGTTGGTTTTGTTAGGAATAGCTGACTTTAATATACTTTATTACTAAATAAAAAAAAATAATTTTGTTATATGAACTGTTCAAACATTTACTTATTCTGAATAGACTTTAAAATAGGTAAAATTGTATTTTGTATGTGTGTTGTCATAAGTTTGTAGGTCTAAATATTTCTACACTTTCTTCAATAACCTATAATAGAACTTGCAAAGTTAAAAATATTTCTCTAAATGCAACCTTTGTTATCTCTCAACTGATCAACACAAGGAAACCAATTGTTTTGATCTAAATATAACTGATATGAAACGGCTAACTCGAAGTGGCTAAAACGAACACGAACGAAAGTTTGTTTTGAACTTGTTTGTTTTGAATTTCGCGCAAAGCTACTCGAAAGCTATCTGCGCTAGCCGTCCCTAATTTAGCAGTGCAAGACTAGAGGGAAAGCAGCTAGTCATCACCACCCACCGCCAACTCTTGGGCTACTCTTTTATCAACGAATAATGAGATTGACCGCCACTTTATAACGCTTCCATGGCTGAAAGAGCGAACATAATTGGTGCGACCGGGATTCGAACCCGTGACCCTCAGAATACGAGTCGAACGCCTTAACACACTTGGCCATGCCGGGCCCGAAAGAAAATGGGATGTAGTAGTGAGTTAGAATTCCATATCTATCCAGTAATATTCAACACAGTGTGGCTGTTTAAAAAAAAAGTGTGTTTGGATCACAGGAGCGTAATGTATATGAAGAACAAGTGTGGTTGAAATCTACTTTGTACAATAGTTAGCTAAGGTGTGGTTGAAATCTACTTTGTACAATAGTTAGCTAAGGTGTGGATGAAACCTACTTTGTACTATAGTTAGCTAAGGTGTGGTTGAAATCTACTTTGTACAATAGTTAGCTAAGGTGTGGATGAAACCTACTTTGTACTATAGTTAGCTAAGGTGTGGTTGAAATCTACTTTGTACAATAGTTAGTCTATTCTAAGGTTAAGGATGTGTGGTTGAAATCTACTTTGTACAATAGTTAGCTAAGGTGTGGTTGAAATCTACTTTGTACAATAGTTAGCTAAGGTGTGGATGAAACCTACTTTGTACTATAGTTAGCTAAGGTGTGGTTGAAATCTACTTTGTACAATAGTTAGCTAAGGTGTGGATGAAACCTACTTTGTACTATAGTTAGCTAAGGTGTGGATGAAACCTACTTTGTACTATAGTTAGCTAAGGTGTGGTTGAAATCTACTTTGTACAATAGTTAGCTAAGGTGTGGATGAATTCTACTTTGTACTATAGTTAGCTAAGGTGTGGTTGAAATCTACTTTGTACAATAGTTAGCTAAGGTGTGGATGAATTCTACTTTGTACAATAGTTAGCTAAGGTGTGGTTGAAATCTACTTTGTACAATAGTTATCTAAGGTGTGGTTGAAATCTACTTTGTACAATAGTTAGTCTATTCTAAGGTTAAGGATGTGTGGTTGAAATTTACTTTGTACAATAGTTAGTTAAGGTGTGGTTGAAGTCTACTTTGTACAATAATTAGCTAAGGTGTGGTTGAAATCTACTTTGTACTATAGTTAGCTAAGGTGTGGTTGAAATCTACTTTGTACAATAATTAGTCTCTGCTAAGGTTAAGGATGTGTAGCTGTTTGCTTCCCTTTTAAAAACCTTAAATTGTGTCACATTGAGATTTGTTTCCCTGGAGTGAGCCTTCCAATAGGCATCATTTGAGATTTCCATAGGTGTCTAGTTGGCACGGTAAAATGTTCCTTATATGCTCTAATAACCTTTGTGTGCAGGAGAGATGGGAGAAAATGGTCTTTTTGTCAGAGGACATATCTACTTTTTTTTCCACCTTGTTAGTCCAATGAAGTGTCTTTTTCATGGTCGGGAAGACTTTCACAAAGCCTTTAGTTCCAAATGAGCTATTTTAGGCAGCATTGTACATCTTATTCGAAAGAGCTGATATACCAGTATTAACAGGAACAAAAACTACTGTAAGCTGCACGTTTGTTCACCTTACATTATAACAGACGTACCATTCGACTGCTGCCTGCTTAAATGACAGAAGACTGATGTACTTTTTATTGGTGGAAGGAAGAATAGGAAAAACTAATAATAAAATTTCACAGTATACATGCCTCAAGTCACAAGTCGAAGTTGCACATTCAACGTCAGATAATATGTAGTGGAAAACTCTACCTACATGCTATAACCTAACCTTTTCTGTGGGTTCTCATGCAGTGTTTTTATGTATTTTTGGTTGTGTTTCCTTATATATGATGTTTAGTTTAAAGCTGGACTACAGTTTTAATTTATTGGATTTATATTTATTATGGGATGTTCAGTTCTCATCTCTTTACGTTGCTGTTCTTAATGTCCACACTTTCGGTGAGAATTCTTTATTCTTTAATGTTAAGTTGTATTTTACGTATCTAATCTGAGACAAACATTGTACAAACAATTTTACTATGATCTATTGATAATTACTACTCTTCGTTTTATGATGTTTTATCAATAATAATTCTACAAATGTTCATGGAAAGTTTAATAATGTGTCATAAGAAAGCTCGAGGATTCGGTTTGGTCTGAATTTCGCGCAAAGCTACACGAGGGCTATCTGGGATAGCCTCTTCCGAACATAGCAGTGTAAGACTATAGGGAAGGCAGCTAGTCACCATCACCCACCGCCATCTCTTACATCAAAGAATGGTGTGGTTGACAATCACATTATTATGCCCCCACGGCTTAGAGGGTGAGCATGTTTGGTGCGACCGGGATTCGAACCCGCAACCTTCAGATTACGAGTTGAGTGTCGTAACCATTTGGCCATGACGGGCCAAGCAGGCCGCGAGGATTCGGAAACTGAACAAAGTGGTGTCAGATTATTCCTTCCCTCTTTAATTTTATCTCCTCGTGTTTTTTGTGCTAATCCGAGTCTGGAGTTGTGGTTTGATGAATAAGCTTTTGGAAGAACAGGAGTTAATGGCAGATTTGACGTCCTAGAGATACTTTACACTCTCAAACGTGTTGTTATCATGTTATTTGTGTTTGTGTTTATTCTAAGTACTCATGTAAATAAAGTATATGTATTGATAAACATTAGAGAATCCTGTATCTCAGAACAACTGATATGGGTATTAACACTTTTATTGGAAGGAAGAGAATAACGTTTCGACTTTCCTAGGTCATCTTCAGGTTAAAAAGATGTCCTAAGAAGGTCGAAACGTTGTTCTCTTCCTATCAATAAAAGTGTTAATTCCCGCACCAGCCTTTCTGAGATACATTTTTATTTCAAGTGGGTTTCTCGTCATCAAGAATTAGAGAACCTTGTATTATGGACTCACTAAATTAATAACTGTGTTTAAAGATTTATGCAGAAGACGGATGCAGCCTTCTGGACCATACCATGGAAATTTAAACTGTGATATTAACTGGCGGTCAGAACATTTATTGGTGATAACAAGTCAATGCAGCACATATTCTGATATTAAGTACAAAAATTTTTGAAGGTTAGTTTTTGTAGCAACTTTTATTGTTATGGCTGCCTGTTTTGAATTTCGCGCAATGCTACACTATGGTTATCTGTGCTAGCTATCTTTAGCAGTCCAAGTCTCTTCAGCTACTCTTTTACCGACGAATAGTAGGATTGCTCGTAACTTTACAAAGCCACCACAGCTGAATGGGCGAACATGTTTGGTGTGACGAGGGTTCAAACTCGCGACCCACAGACTGCTATTTGAGTGCCTTAACCCACCTGGCCATGCCGGTGACAAGCAAGTTTTAAGGAATAAAATAATTATATTCCACATCTTTGGGGGTCCGGCATGGCCAGGTGGGTTAAGGTGTTCGACTCGTAATCTGAGAATCGCGGGTTTGCATCCCCGTCGCACCAAACATGCTCGCCCTCTTAACCGTGTAGACGTTATAATGTGACAGTCAATTCCACTTATTGTTGGTGAAGGAGTACTTCAAGTGTTGGCGGTGGGTGGTGATGACTAGCTGCCTTTCTTCTAGTCTTACACTGCTAAATTATGGACGTCTAGAGCAGAATGCCCTCGAATAGCTTTGCGCGAAGTTCAAAAACAAACAAACAATCCACATCTTTGAAAAATATGATCTTGTAATCACCATTAGGAAAAAAAATCAAACTCAAAAATTAATGGTATAGAGCACGTTAATTCGAGTGATAATAAAGAAAAAATACAAATTATTCGAGATATATTTTCAAACCTTCAGTCTAGTTACAGCTACTTGATAAAGAAGGATGTCATAATATACAATGTACTTATTTTCCTATTATAATAATTTTTGTCCCTGTTCTGGTTGAAGTTAAAGCTTTAGGTTAAAAGAGACAGCTAATGATTAACCGCAGGCAATGTCTTATCACTCATAATTTCAGACTGGAGACCTGGTTCTATTGTTCGTGACTGTTAGCAATGATATTTCTGCTTAATAACAAAGTGGCAGTTCTAATCTATGGTGAATATTTTTGAAAGTATTTTGACAAATATGATATGTTGGAGAAAATTACTGCAAATTTGTTTCTTTCTTTTCTTAATAATTCCTGGATTAACAACTGCACACTGACTTAGGAAAGATATACATACGTATGTTTTACTTCAAACTTCAAGATCCAGTAAGTTTCGTATGTTTTACTTCAAACTTCAAGGTCCAGTAAGTTTTGTATGTTTTACTTCAAACTTCAAGATCCAGTAAGTTTCGTTTTCGATGGTTCTTCTTTACAAATTTAGTCGAGCAATTTCAAATAGCTCCATTCGTGTAGAAATAAATCACAGAGAACCTCACTCAAAATAACTGTGCCACATATTGATAATGTGTCTTGTCATAAGTAAACTGTAAGACGTTCTTTTATTTTGTGACAAAGATGAAACTTTGCTAAGGAACATTTCTACAAAAAAATATATTTTTCTCAGATTTTCTTTAAAAATTGCTTATGGAGAAAAACACACATCTTACTGTTCGTTTTTGATTTCTTGTTTCGCACAAAATCACACATTTAATTAACATTGTTGTACTTATTACACTGTCGAATCTCCGTTCTTAGCGTTATGAGTCCGGAATGGTAAGGGCACTTGACTAAAAATATGAGGCTTGTGGGTTCGGTTCCCTGTCACACCACACCTGCTCTCTCTTTCAACCGTGGGGGCGTTATAATGTGACGGTCAATCACACATTTCGTTGGTAAAAGAGTAATCCAAGAGCTAGGGGTAGTTGCCTTCTTCTGCTACATAAGGGACTGCTAGAGCAGCTAGCTCTCGTGTAATTTTGCGCCAAATTCAAAACAAATCAAAACTTGTGTACGTTTGTGTAACTACTGTGTGTGTGAAGGCTCGTTAGGACTATGTGGGCGTACATACAAAGTATGGGAAAGTACAAATATGTCGTAGAGAAACTATTGATTCCTGAGCAAGTATTTTTTGTAAGTGTTGCATGTTCAAACGAGCAACACTAAGAGGTAAAACTAAACGTATATGAATAAACGATGATTAATTATCATATAATAGCGCCATCTTGAACGAAGTGATGTTATTACACGCCAGTGATATACTGTGTAACAGTGAGTAACACAGTATTAATTGTAAATACAGTTAAGTTACCATTGTTGGAGTTGGGTAAACAGTCGGGAATTACCCGGCATGGCCAAGTGTGTTAAAACGTTAGACTCCTAATCCGAGAGTCTCAGGTTCGATTCCCGGTCGCACCAAACATGCTCTCCCTTTCAGCCGTGGGGGCGTTATAACGTGACGTTATTATGTACATCTATATAAAACCGAGAGGAAACCTGGATTATGAAGATTGATTTCCTTCCTAGAATCATCTAACGATAAAGCTAACGACATAGTTTATAAAATTCTCATGTATTTATGTAGATGTATTCATTTAGAGAAACCTTATAATGATCTTCGACGCTATTTACAACCAATATTTCTTTCTTTTTAACGATTTCGTTCGAACTGTATCAGAAATATCCCATGTCCGATTCCTCCTTTGTGAAAATATTATTTACAAAAGTTTATTAGTTTTATTTTTATAGATGCTGCATTTGTTGCTGTAATAAAAACTCGCTTTTTCAGGTCTCAAATCAGGATTTTTTTCTTTTTCTATATAATGAGTGTGACTGTATTAATAAAAACAAAATTATTCCTTTTTAGTTATAAAATTTAGAAAGAAAAGTCTTGGTGCGAAGTCCGGAGATGATTCCTAATGACACAGAGGTGTGTCTGTGGACTTAAAACGCATTGTTTGTTTGTTTTGGAATTTCGCACAAAGCTACTCGAGGGCTATCTGTGCTAGCCGTCCATAATTTAGCAGTGTAAGACTAGAGGGAAGGTAGTTAGTCATCACCACCCACCGCCAACTCTTGGGCTACTCTTTTACCAACGAATAGTGGGATTGACCGCACATTATAACGCCTCCACGGCTGGGAGGGCGAGCATGTTTAGCGCGACGCGGACGCGAACCCGCGACCCTCGGATTACGAGTCGCACGCCTTACGCGCTTGGCCATGTCAGGCCCTTAAAACGCAAGTAGCCTAGAAATATATTCCTCTCGAGTTAAGTCCTACTGAACTATGAGAAAAAAAACAAGGCTATTTTGGTTTCTGTTGAGTGTAAGCCTACACAAGGTGTGATGTGTATTTCATCCTAAACCCTACACAAGGTGTGATGTGTATTTTATCCTAAAGCCTACAGAAGGTGTGGTGTGTATTTCATCCTAAACCCTACACAAGGTGTGATGTGTATTTTATCCTAAACCCTACACAAGGTGTGATGTGTATTTCATCCTAAAGCCTACACAAGGTGTGATGTGTATTTTATCCTAAGTGAGCAGTAAAACCTTATTTTAAGCATTATAAGCCCTTACCGAACCTAAGAAACATTTATGTTTAATATCATGGGAAAAAAGAAAAGTTAACGCAGTTTCTAACAAGTTCTAGACCACTGGTTCATGTTTCTTGATTTTTTGTGCTCTTTAATTACAACATGATCAGATGTTTTAAATATTCACAGATTTGTTACAAATTAGCAGCGTTTTACGTACTGAAAATTAATTTAATTGAAAATTAGAATCGTTATAAATCTTTAAATGGACGGATATTAGAATCTTTTTACTGCAAAAAACATCATTCAAAATTTCCAGTCAAAGATTCATCAAAAGTAATGGTCAAACATGATCAGATGTTTTAAATATTCACAGATTTCTTACAAATTAGCAGCGTTTTACGTACTGAAAATTAATTTAATTGAAAATTAGAATCGTTATAAATCTTTAAATGGACGGATATTAGAATCTTTTTACTGCAAAAAACATCATTCAAAATTTCCAGTCAAAGATTCATCAAAAGTAATGGTCAAACCTTAATAATGAGTCACAGAAAAGTAATCCGTGATTGGTGATAGATGGTGCTGATTAACTACCATTCCTGTAACCTGTTAGTTCAAAATAATTGATAGTTTTGTGCAGCTAACCCTTGTGTAACTTCAGTCCGAAACCCTTAATAAAGCTCTAATAAACCTGACCTCTGTTTTCATTTCGATATTATTTTTCTATGTATACACCAATGTACGCTTAAATTAATGAATCTCTAAATAAATATTTTCCATTTGTTTTAATAGTCTATTTTGTCACCAGAAAAAATCACAGTTGTGGTTAGAAATACATTCCGTAAAATTAAATTTGAGAGTACAGTGCGTGAGAGTCAAAGTTGAAAGGTTGGTGAATTATTTCAAATGTTGTTAACACTGTTATTTCACAGTATATAAAAGAAGTCGTAAATTATGTATCTGTTAAACTGTGATGAACATTTCCTGGATTCCTTACGTTAAAAATTAATTTTTACGTGTTCGTTATAGTCATATGGTGTTCTTTTATAACAAACATATGAATACGTGACTTTGTGTAAACTTATTTCCGCGGCAAATGTCAACAAACCAATTAGACCTTTCCAGACTTGCTAAGATCCATGTTTCTTTTATATTATTTTACTTTATTAACTCATTACTGAATAGGACGAACGACTAACAACATTAATTACTTTTGATTATCTTTGTCTTTAGATGTTGAGAACTTGGTGAACGTGGTATTACAGCAAGCAATATTTAGGTTACGTAACCTTTCTTAACTTGACCTCTAGTGGCGCAGCCGCATATTTGCGGACTCACACCGTTAGAAACCGGGTTTCAACACCTGTGATGGACAGAACACACATAGCCTATTGTATATCTCTCCTTAATTCTAAAAAGTTAACAAACTTTCTTAAATAATTACTTCAATCTAATTATTAATAATTTATAAATGTGTCTGGTCTTTCAAACTTGTAGGTATTTAGCAGAATACATATCTGTTATCTTCCCGTATTTAATGACAATACCAAAAATAAACAAATGTTGGTAAAGAACATTTTTGGAGATATATTGCAATGCTTCATACATGTGATATTTTGTAAAGCATATTTTCAACATGATACACCGACTACATAACATTCTCGTAATTATATGGCCCGGCATAGCCAGGTGGGTTAAGGCGTGCGACTCGTAATCTGAGGATCATGGGTTCGAATCCCCGTCGTACCAAACCTGCTCGCCCTTTCAGCCGTGGGGGCGTTATAACGTGATGGTCAATCCCACTATTCGCTAGTAAGAGAGTAGCCCAAGAGTTGACGGTGGGTGGTGATGACTAGCTGCCTTCCCTCTAGTCTTACACTGCTAAATTAGGGACGGCTAGCGCAGATATCCCTCGAGTAGCTTTGCACGAAATTAAAAAACAAACAAACAAACAAACGTTCTCGTGATCACATGACGTCATAACAACATTTTTTTTTATTATTCCTCACTTAGGAGGACGTTGTTGTTGGTAGAAGCTGAAAACATAACGCAAGTTTTATCTCTTCATGAACTGTCTTAGGAAAGTTTGTCTGGTTTTATCTTTTTTCCAGATAAGATCTTAGAAGTCACGGGTTTAATAGCTTCCAGGAATCATAACTGTCTTTCAACAGACATAAAATCTTGTTTGGTCATAAGTCTGACATTTATCTTGTAATCTAGTCGGATATTACTTCTAACGTTTCTTTTAGGTTCCGATTTGATCCGGTTTTATTAGCTTCAAAGTAACCCGAGAACCTTTAAATCAATGCGTACCTTGAACATGAATTTCTTGACTAACTGCACTAAAATAATTTATGTTCAGTATCATTTAAAATATGAAAAAGTAGTAGATTATAGTTTTTAATTAAGAACAAAAAATAACTAAAAACATTAGCTATATATTTTAAAATCCCATTGAGCACAGTATTAGGGTTAACAAACATATTGTTTCGTTATACGAGTGTTTAACGTTTAATCTCATAACTCTGTCAGAAACACTTGGCTATTTTATGGAAACAAAAATACCGCTCCAAAACTAATTCAAACTGATAAAATCTCAGATTCATTTCAGTAAAATTTGCAGGCACATTTAATGTATGTAATTTCTACATGTACACCATACGG
This sequence comes from Tachypleus tridentatus, assembly GCF_004210375.1. Taxonomy (NCBI): domain Eukaryota; kingdom Metazoa; phylum Arthropoda; class Merostomata; order Xiphosura; family Limulidae; genus Tachypleus; species Tachypleus tridentatus. The sequence continues at coordinate 12,310,107 of NC_134835.1, read as the reverse complement.
TAAAATATTTTACACGATAAATTAATCGTGATGAATTTCTACGTTATCGCATTCAGTCTGCAGATAAAGCATCGTTCAAACACCTAAGGATATTTTCAAATATTAAGAATACTATTCAGATTGTTAAGACTATCCGATGCTAGAAAAACATAACAAAACATATATTCGTTAAGTAATTCATTTACAATTTCAAAAACCTCAAAGGAAGTCATTTTTCAGTAACACGAAGTCTTGTTTTTTGTTTTTGAATTTCGCACAAAGTTACTCGAGGGCTATCTGTGCTAGCCGTTCCTATTTTAGCAGTGTAAGACTAGAAAAAGGCAGCTAGTCATCACCACCCACTGCCAACTCTTGGGTTGCTCTTTTATCAACGAATAGTGGGATTGACCGTCACGTTATAACGCTCCCACGGCTGAAAAGGCGAGCATGATTGGCGCGAGGGGGATGAGAACCCGCGACCCTCAGATTACAAGTCGCACGCCTTAACACGCTTGGCCATGTTGGGCCAACATGAAGTCAGGAGACAGCCCGATGCATATTTGCAATTACAAAACATACACTCAGTGACATTAAGAGATGACGTAATAGTTCAATTCAGAAATCAGTGGTTGACTCAGTTCCACGACCTTTTGAAAGTTAATGGTTTTATGGGTTGTTTTTTCAGAATCTTCAAAATTTAGGACTATTATATATAACATTTGTTTGTATTTCACACAATTCTGTAAACTGCCTTAAAAATACTAACGATAATATAAAATGACAAACATTTTTAACTGTTTATTTAGCGCTGTCAGCTAAATCATGAAAAATGCAACCATCATATAGACATTATTAACTGATAAAGTTTCGTTATTTAGTATAATTAATTTCACGATTTTCAAAACAATATATTACGAATAAGCCTAATGCAAATAGTTGTGTAATAATTTGTTTTAATGAGCATAAACTCTTTGGAAACTGCCAATTACATTAGAGATTGAACTAAACGTTGGTCATTACAAATTAACGCTGTTTCTTTCTATAACTATAGCACAGCAGATTCAAATGATATTTCGATGATTCTTAATGTTTTCTTCCATTTCACGATAGGTCAGCGGTAATTTCGTGAAACTGGAACGCTAAAATACGAGTAATTACTCCTGCGTTAAACATCATGAAGATAGACGGTTTGAAACCTTTGTTCAAAATAAACAATAAATTATACAGAACGCTTTGCAATGAGATCAGAATCACTCATTTACTCAAGTGATTATGATAAAATATACAATACTATATGTCATCCTTGTGATTATGATAAAATATACAATACGATATGTCATCCTTGTTATTATGATAAAATGTACAATACCATATGTCATCCTTGTGATTATTATAAATGTACAATACTATATGTATTTCTTGTGAATATGATAAAAGGTAAAATACGATATGTCATTCTTGTGATTATCATAAAATGTACAATACTATATGTCCTCCTTTTGATTATGACAAAATGTACAATATCATATGTCATCCTTGTGATTATTATAAATGTAAAATACTATATGTCATTCTTGTGATTATTATAAATGTACAATACGATATGTCATCCTTGTGAATATGATAAAATGTAAAATACGATATGTCATTCTTGTGATTATGATAAAATGTACAATACTATATGTCCTCCTTTTGATTATGACAAAATGTACAATATCATATGTCATCCTTGTGATTATGATAAAATGTACAATACTATATGTCATCCTTGTGATTATGATAAAATAATACAATACAATATATCATCCTTTTGATTATGATAAAATGTACAATACCATATTTCATCCTTGTAATTATGATAAAATATACAATACTATATGTCATCCTTGTGATTATGATAAAATATACAATACGATATGTCATCCTTGTTATTATGATAAAATGTACAATACCATATCTCATCCTTGTGATTATTATAAATGTACAATACTATATGTATTTCTTGTGAATATGATAAAATGTAAAATACGATATGTCATTCTTGTGATTATGATAAAATGTACAATACTATATGTCCTCCTTTTGATTATGACAAAATGTACAATATCATATGTCATCCTTGTGATTATTATAAATGTAAAATACTATATGTCATTCTTGTGATTATTATAAATGTACAATACGATATGTCATCCTTGTGAATATGATAAAATGTAAAATACGATATGTCATTCTTGTGATTATGATAAAATGTACAATACTATATGTCCTCCTTTTGATTATGACAAAATGTACAATATCATATGTCATCCTTGTGATTATGATAAAATGTGCAATACTATATGTCATCCTTGTGATTATGATAAAATAATACAATACAATATGTCATCCTTTTGATTATGATAAAATGTACAATACCATATTTCATCCTTGTAATTATGATAAAATATACAATACTATATGTCATCCTTGTGATTATGATAAAATATACAATACGATATGTCATCCTTGATATTATGATAAAATGTACAATACCATATGTCATCCTTGTGATTATTATAAATGTACAATACTATATGTATTTCTTGTGAATATGATAAAATGTAAAATACGATATGTCATTCTTGTGATTATGATAAAATGTACAATACTATATGTCCTCCTTTTGATTATGACAAAATGTACAATATCATATGTCATCCTTGTGATTATTATAAATGTAAAATACTATATGTCATTCTTGTGATTATTATAAATGTACAATACGATATGTCCTCCTTTTGATTATGACAAAATGTACAATATCATATGTCATCCTTGTGATTATGATAAAATGTACAATACTATATGTCATCCTTGTGATTATGATAAAATAATACAATACAATATGTCATCCTTTTGATTATGATAAAATGTACAATACCATATTTCATCCTTGTAATTATGATAAAATGTACAATACTATATGTTATTCTTGTGAATATGATAAAATGTACAATAATATATGTCATCCTTGTGATTATGATAAAATATGCAATACTATATGTCATCCTTGTGATTATGATAAAATGTACAATACGATATGTCATTCTTGTGATTATGATAAAATGTACAATACTATATGTCATCCTTTTGATTATGACAAAATGTACAATATCATATGTCATCCTTGTGATTATGATAAAATGTACAATATTTTATGTCATCCTTGTGATTATGATAAAATATACAATACTTTATGTCATCCTTGTGATTATGATAAAATATACAATACTATATGTCATCCTTGTGATTATGATAAAATATACAATACTATATGTCATTCTTGTGATTATGATAAAATGTACAATACGATATGTCATTCTTGTGATTATGATAAAATGTACAATACTATATGTCATCCTTTTGATTATGACAAAATGTACAATATCATATGTCATCCTTGTGATTATGATAAAATGTACAATATTTTATGTCATCCTTGTGATTATGATAAAATATACAATACTTTATGTCATCCTTGTGATTATGATAAAATATACAATACTATATGTCATCCTTGTGATTATGATAAAATATACAATACTATATGTCATCCTTGTGATTATGATAAAATATACAATAATATATGTCATCCTTTTGATTATGACAAAATGTACAATACCATATGTCATCCTTGTGATTATGATAAAATGTACAATACTTTATGTCATCCTTGTGATTATGATAAAATATACAATACTTTATGTCATCCTTGTGATTATGATAAAATATACAAAACTTTATGTCATCCTTGTGATTATGATAAAATATACAATACTATATGTCATCCTTGTGATTATGATAAAATGTACAATACTATATGTCCTCCTTTTGATTATGACAAAATGTACAATATCATATGTCATCCTTGTGATTATGATAAAATAATACAATACAATATGTCATCCTTTTGATTATGATAAAATGTACAATACCATATTTCATCCTTGTAATTATGATAAAATATACAATACTATATGTCATCCTTGTGATTATGATAAAATATACAATACGATATGTCATCCTTGATATTATGATAAAATGTACAATACCATATGTCATCCTTGTGATTATTATAAATGTACAATACTATATGTATTTCTTGTGAATATGATAAAATGTAAAATACGATATGTCATTCTTGTGATTATGATAAAATGTACAATACTATATGTCCTCCTTTTGATTATGACAAAATGTACAATATCATATGTCAGTGATGACGAGAAACCCACTTGTTGAGAAATTTATATGCAAAAACGGCTCGTTTGGGCTGAGAAAACACTTTACATAAAAGTAAAGTACATACTTTACATACACTTTTATGTAAAGTGTTTTCTCAGCCCAAACGAGCCGTTTTTGCATATAAATATCATATGTCATCCTTGTGATTATTATAAATGTAAAATACTATATGTCATTCTTGTGATTATTATAAATGTACAATACGATATGTCATCCTTGTGAATATGATAAAATGTAAAATACGATATGTCATTCTTGTGATTATGATAAAATGTACAATACTATATGTCCTCCTTTTGATTATGACAAAATGTGCAATATCATATGTCATCCTTGTGATTATGATAAAATGTACAATACTATATGTCATCCTTGTGATTATGATAAAATAATACAATACAATATGTCATCCTTTTGATTATGATAAAATGTACAATACCATATGTCGTCCTTGTGATTATGATAAAATGTACAATACTTTATGTCATCCTTGTGATTATGATAAAATATACAATACTTTATGTCATCCTTGTGATTATGATAAAATATACAAAACTTTATGTAATCCTTGTGATTATGATAAAATATACAATACTATATGTCATCCTTGTGATTATGATAAAATGTACAATACTATATGTCCTCCTTTTGATTATGACAAAATGTACAATATCATATGTCATCCTTGTGATTATGATAAAATGTACAATACTATATGTCATTCTTGTGATTATGATAAAATGTACAATACTATATGTCATCCTTTTGATTATGACAAAATGTACAATATCATATGTCATCCTTGTGATTATGATAAAATGTACAATATTTTATGTCATCCTTGTGATTATGATAAAATATACAATATTTTATGTCATCCTTGTGATTATGATAAAATATACAATACTATATGTCATCCTTGTGATTATGATAAAATATACAATACTATATGTCATTCTTGTGATTATGATAAAATGTACAATACGATATGTCATTCTTGTGATTATGATAAAATGTACAATACTATATGTCATCCTTGTGATTATGATAAAATGTACAATATCATATGTCATCCTTGTGATTATGATAAAATGTACAATATTTTATGTCATCCTTGTGATTATGATAAAATGTACAATACCATATGTCGTCCTTGTGATTATGAAAAAATGTACAATACTTTATGTCATCCTTGTGATTATGATAAAATATACAATACTTTATGTCATCCTTGTGATTATGATAAAATATACAATACTTTATGTCATCCTTGTGATTATGATAAAATATACAATACTATATGTCATCCTTGTGATTATGATAAAATGTACAATACTATATGTCATCCTTTTGATTATGACAAAATGTACAATATCATATGTCATCCTTGTGATTATGATAAAATGTACAATACTATATGTCATCCTTGTGATTATGATAAAATAATACAATACAATATGTCATCCTTTTGATTATGATAAAATGTACAATACCATATTTCATCCTTGTAATTATGATAAAATATACAATACTATATGTCATCCTTGTGATTATGATAAAATATACAATACGATATGTCATCCTTGATATTATGATAAAATGTACAATACCATATGTCATCCTTGTGATTATGATAAATGTACAATACTATATGTATTTCTTGTGATTATGATAAAATGTAAAATACGATATGTCATTCTTGTGATTATGATAAAATGTACAATACTATATGTCATCCTTTTGATTATGACAAAATGTACAATATCATATGTCATCCTTGTGATTATGATAAATGTACAATACTATATGTCATCCTTGTAATTATGATAAAATGTACAATACTATATGTCATCCTTGTGATTATGATAAAATGTACAATACGATATGTCATCCTTGTGATTATGATAAAATGTACAATACTATATGTCATCCTTGTGATTATGATAAAATGTACAATACTATATGTCATCCTTGTGATTATGATAAAATGTACAATACTATATGTCATCCTTGTGATTATGATAAAATAATACAATACAATATGTCATCCTTTTGATTATGATAAAATGTACAATACCATATGTCATCCTTGTGATTATGATAAAATGTACAATACTATATGTCATCCTTGTGATTATGATAAAATGTACAATACTATATGTCATTCTTGTAATTATGATAAAATGTACAATACTATATGTCATCCTTGTGATTATGATAAAATATACAATACTATATGTCATCCTTGTGATTATGATAAAATGTACAATACTATATGTCATCCTTGTGATTATGATAAAATGTACAATACTATATGTCATCCTTGTGATTATGATAAAATATACAATACTATATGTCATCCTTGTGATTATGATAAAATATACAATACTATATGTCATCCTTTTGATTATGACAAAATGTACAATACCATATGTCATCCTTGTGATTATGATAAAATGTACAATACTTTATGTCATCCTTGTGATTATGATAAAATATACAATACTTTATGTCATCCTTGTGATTATGATAAAATATACAATACTATATGTCATCCTTGTGATTATGATAAAATATACAATACTATATGTCATCCTTGTGATTATGATAAAATATACAATACTATATGTCATCCTTGTGATTATGATAAAATGTACAATACTATATGTCATTCTTGTAATTATGATAAAATGTACAATACTATATGTCATCCTTGTGATTATGATAAAATATGCAATACTATATGTCATCCTTGTGATTATGATAAAATGTACAATACGATATGTCATTCTTGTGATTATGATAAAATGTACAATACTATATGTCATCCTTGTGATTATGATAAAATGTACAATATCATATGTCATCCTTGTGATTATGATAAAATGTACAATACTTTATGTCATCCTTGTGATTATGATAAAATATACAATACTATATGTCATCCTTGTGATTATGATAAAATATACAATACTATATGTCATCCTTGTGATTATGATAAAATATACAATACTATATGTCATCCTTGTGATTATGATAAAATGTACAATACTATATGTCATCCTTGTGATTATGATAAAATGTACCATACTATATGTCATTCTTCTAATTATGATAAAATGTACAATACTATATGTCATCCTTGTGATTATGATAAAATATACAATACTATATGTCATCCTTGTGATTATGATAAAATATACAATACTATATGTCATCCTTGTGATTATGATAAAATGTACAATACTATATGTCATCCTTGTGATTATGATAAAATGTACAATACTATATGTCATCCTTGTGATTATGATAAAATGTACAATACTATATGTCATCCTTGTGATTATGATAAAATATACAATACTATATGTCATCCTTGTGATTATGATAAAATATACAATACTATATGTCATCCTTGTGATTATGATAAAATGTACAATACTATATGTCATCCTTGTGATTATGATAAAATGTACAATACTATATGTCATCCTTGTGATTATGATAAAATGTACAATACTATATGTCATCCTTGTGATTATGATAAAATGTACAATACTATATGTCATTCTTGTAATTATGATAAAATGTACAATACTATATGTCATCCTTGTGATTATGATAAAATATACAATACTATATGTCATCCTTGTGATTATGATAAAATGTACAATACTATATGTCATCCTTGTGATTATGATAAAATGTACAATACTATATGTCATCCTTGTGATTATGATAAAATGTACAATACTATATGTCATCCTTGTGATTATGATAAAATGTACAATACTATATGTCATTCTTGTAATTATGATAAAATGTACAATACTATATGTCATCCTTGTGATTATGATAAAATATACAATACTATATGTCATCCTTGTGATTATGATAAAATGTACAATACTATATGTCATCCTTGTGATTATGATAAAATGTACAATACTATATGTCATCCTTGTGATTATGATAAAATGTACAATACTATATGTCATCCTTGTGATTATGATAAAATATACAATACTATATGTCATCCTTGTAATTATGATAAAATGTACAATACTATATGTCATCCTTGTGATTATGATAAAATATACAATACTATATGTCATCCTTGTGATTATGATAAAATGTACAATACTATATGTCATCCTTGTGATTATGATAAAATGTACAATACTATATGTCATCCTTGTGATTATGATAAAATGTACAATACTATATGTCATCCTTGTGATTATGATAAAATGTACAATACTATATGTCATCCTTGTGATTATGATAAAATGTACAATACTATATGTCATCCTTGTGATTATGATAAAATGTACAATACTATATGTCATCCTTGTGATTATGATAAAATATACAATACTATATGTCATCCTTGTGATTATGATAAAATATACAATACTATATACCATATGTCATCCTTGTGATTATGATAAAATATACAATACTATATGTCATCCTTGTGATTATGATAAAATGTACAATACTATATGTCATCCTTGTGATTATGATAAAATGTACAATACTATATGTCATCCTTGTGATTATGATAAAATGTACAATACTATATGTCATCCTTGTGATTATGATTATGTCATCCTTGTGATTATGATAAAATATACAATACTATATGTCATCCTTGTGATTATGATAAAATATACAATACTATATGTATCCTTGTGATTATGATAAAATATACTATATGTCATCCTTGTGATTATGATAAAATGTACAATACTATATGTCATCCTTGTGATTATGATAAAATGTACAATACTATATGTCATCCTTGTGATTATGATAAAATGTACAATACTATATGTCATCCTTGTGATTATGATAAAATAATACAATACCTTGTGATATGTCATCCTTGTGATTATGATAAAATGTACAATACTATATGTCATCCTTGTGATTATGATAAAATGTACAATACTATATGTCATCCTTGTGATTATGATAAAATGTACAATACTATATGTCATCCTTGTGATTATGATAAAATGTACAATACTATATGTCATCCTTGTGATTATGATAAAATGTACAATACTATATGTCATCCTTGTGATTATGATAAAATATACAATACTATATGTCATCCTTGTGATTATGATAAAATGTACAATACTATATGTCATCCTTGTGATTATGATAAAATGTACAATACTATATGTCATCCTTGTGATTATGATAAAATGTACAATACATATGTCATCCTTGTGATTATGATAAAATGTACAATACTATCCTTGTGATTATGTAAAATGTACATACCATTTGTGATTATGATAAAATGTACAATACTATATGTCATCCTTGTGATTATGATAAAATGTACAATACTATATGTCATTCTTCTAATTATGATAAAATGTACAATACTATATGTCATCCTTGTGATTATGATAAAATATACAATACTATATGTCATCCTTGTGATTATGATAAAATGTACAATACTATATGTCATCCTTGTGATTATGATAAAATGTACAATATAAAATGTACAATATGTCATCCTTGTGATTATGATAAAATATACAATACTATATGTCATCCTTGTGATTATGATAAAATATACAATACTATATGTCATCCTTGTGATTATGATAAAATGTACAATACTATATGTCATCCTTGTGATTATGATAAAATATACAATACTATATGTCATCCTTGTGATTATGATAAAATGTACAATACTATATGTCATCCTTGTGATTATGATAAAATGTACAATACTATATGTCATCCTTGTGATTATGATAAAATGTACAATACTATATGTCATCCTTGTGATTATGATAAAATATGTACAATACTATATGTCATCCTTGTGATTATGATAAAATGTACAATACTATATGTCATCCTTGTGATTATGATAAAATGTACAATACTATATGTCATCCTTGTGATTATGATAAAATGTACAATACTATATGTCATCCTTGTGATTATGATAAAATGTACAATACCTTGTGATATGTCATCCTTTGTGATTATGATAAAATGTACAATACTATATGTCATCCTTGTGATTATGATAAAATGTACAATACTATATGTCATCCTTGTGATTATGATAAAATGTACAATACTATATGTCATCCTTGTGATTATGATAAAATGTACAATACTATATGTCATCCTTGTGATTATGATAAAATGTACAATACTATATGTCATCCTTGTGATTATGATAAAATACACAATATGTCATCTTATATGTCATCCTTGTTATGATAAAATGATACTATATGTCATCCTTGTGATTATGATAAAATATACAATATGTCAATACTATATGTCATCCTTGTGATTATGATAAAATATACAATACTATATGTCATCCTTGTGATTATGATAAAATGTACAATACTATATGTCATCCTTGTGATTATGATAAAATAAAATACAATACTATATGTCATCCTTGTGATTATGATAAAATGTACAATACTATATGTCATCCTTGTGATTATGATAAAATGTACAATATAAAATATGTCATCCTTGTGATTATGATAAAATCCTTGTGATTATACAATACTATATGTCATCCTTGTGATTATGATAAAATACAATACTATAATTATGATAAAATATACAATACTATGTCATCCTTGTGATTATGATAAAATGTACAATACTATATGTCATCCTTGTGATTATGATAAAATGTACAATACTATATGTCATCCTTGTGATTATGATAAAATGTACAATACTATATGTCATCCTTGTGATTATGATAAAATGTACAATACTATATGTCATCCTTGTGATTATGATAAAATGTACAATACTATATGTCATCCTTGTGATTATGATAAAATATACAATACTATATGTCATCCTTGTGATTATGATAAAATATACAATACTATATGTCATCCTTGTGATTATGATAAAATGTACAATACTATATGTCATCCTTGTGATTATGATAAAATGTACAATACTATATGTCATCCTTGTGATTATGATAAAATGTACAATACTATGTCATCCTTGTGATTATGATAAAATATACATATATGTCATCCTTGTGATTATGATAAAATGTACAATACTATATGTCATCCTTGTGATTATGATAAAATGTACAATACTATATGTCATCCTTGTGATTATGATAAAATGTACAATACTATATGTCATCCTTGTGATTATGATAAAATGTACAATACTATATGTCATCCTTGTGATTATGATAAAATGTACAATACTATATGTCATCCTTGTGATTATGATAAAATGTACAATACTATATGTCATCCTTGTGATTATGATAAAATGTACAATACTATATGTCATCCTTGTGATTATGATAAAATGTACAATATCCTTGTGATTATATAAAATGTCATACCTTTGTGATTATGATAAAATGTACAATACTATATGTCATCCTTGTGATTATGATAAAATGTACAATACAATATATATGTCATCCTTGTGATTATGATAAAATGTACAATACTATATGTCATCCTTGTGATTATGATAAAATATACAATACTATATGTCATCCTTGTGATTATGATAAAATGTACAATACTATATGTCATCCTTGTGATTATGATAAAATGTACAATACTATATGTCATCCTTGTGATTATGATAAAATGTACAATACTATATGTCATCCTTGTGATTATGATAAAATATACAATATCCTTGTGATTATGATAAAATGTACATATATGTCATCCTTGTGATTATGATAAAATGTACAATACTATATGTCATCCTTGTGATTATGATAAAATGTACAATACTATATGTCATCCTTGTGATTATGATAAAATGTACAATACTATATGTCATCCTTGTGATTATGATAAAATGTACAATACTATATGTCATCCTTGTGATTATGATAAAATGTACAATACTATATGTCATCCTTGTGATTATGATAAAATGTACAATACTATATGTCATCCTTGTGATTATGATAAAATGTACAATACTATATGTCATCCTTGTGATTATGATAAAATGTACAATACTATATGTCATCCTTGTGATTATGATAAAATGTACAATACCTTGTGATATGTCATCCTTGTGATTATGATAAAATGTACAATACTATATGTCATCCTTGTGATTATGATAAAATGTACAATACTATATGTCATCCTTGTGATTATGATAAAATGTACAATACTATATGTCATCCTTGTGATTATGATAAAATGTACAATACTATATGTCATCCTTGTGATTATGATAAAATGTACAATACTATATGTCATCCTTGTGATTATGATAAAATGTACAATACTATATGTCATTCTTGTAATTATGATAAAATGTACAATACTATATGTCATCCTTGTGATTATGATAAAATATACAATACTATATGTCATCCTTGTGATTATGATAAAATGTACAATACTATATGTCATCCTTGTGATTATGATAAAATGTACAATACTATATGTCATCCTTGTGATTATGATAAAATGTACAATACTATATGTCATCCTTGTGATTATGATAAAATATACAATACTATATGTCATCCTTGTGATTATGATAAAATATACAATACTATATGTCATCCTTGTGATTATGATAAAATATACAATACTATATGTCATCCTTGTGATTATGATAAAATGTACAATACTATATGTCATCCTTGTGATTATGATAAAATGTACAATACTATATGTCATCCTTGTGATTATGATAAAATGTACAATACTATATGTCATTCTTGTGATTATGATAAAATGTACAATACTATATGTCATCCTTGTGATTATGATAAAATATACAATACTATATGTCATCCTTGTGATTATGATAAAATATACAATACTATATGTCATCCTTGTGATTATGATAAAATATACAATACTATATGTCATCCTTGTGATTATGATAAAATGTACAATACTATATGTCATCCTTGTGATTATGATAAAATGTACAATACTATATGTCATTCTTCTAATTATGATAAAATGTACAATACTATATGTCATCCTTGTGATTATGATAAAATGTACAATACTATACAATACTGTACAATATGTCATCCTTGTGATTATGATAAAATGTACAATACTATATGTCATCCTTGTGATTATGATAAAATATACAATACTATATGTCATCCTTGTGATTATGATAAAATGTACAATACTATATGTCATCCTTGTGATTATGATAAAATGTACAATACTATATGTCATCCTTGTGATTATGATAAAATGTACAATACTATATGTCATCCTTGTGATTATGATAAAATATACAATACTATATGTCATCCTTGTGATTATGATAAAATATACAATACTATATGTCATCCTTGTGATTATGATAAAATGTACAATACTATATGTCATCCTTGTGATTATGATAAAATGTACAATACTATATGTCATCCTTGTGATTATGATAAAATGTACAATACTATATGTCATCCTTGTGATTATGATAAAATGTACAATACTATATGTCATCCTTGTGATTATGATAAAATGTACAATACTATATGTCATCCTTGTGATTATGATAAAATGTACAATACATCCTTGTGATATGTCATCCTTGTGTCATCCTTGTGATTATGATAAAATGTACAATACTATATGTCATCCTTGTGATTATGATAAAATGTACAATACTATATCCTTGTGATTATGATAAAATGTACAATACTATATGTCATCCTTGTGATTATGATAAAATGTACAATACTATATGTCATCCTTGTGATTATGATAAAATGTACAATACTATATGTCATCCTTGTGATTATGATAAAATGTACAATACTATATGTCATCCTTGTGATTATGATAAAATGTACAATACTATATGTCATCCTTGTGATTATGATAAAATATACAATACTATATGTCATCCTTGTGATTATGATAAAATGTACAATACTATATGTCATCCTTGTGATTATGATAAAATGTACAATACTATATGTCATCCTTGTGATTATGATAAAATGTACAATACTATATGTCATCCTTGTGATTATGATAAAATGTACAATACTATATGTCATGTCATCCTTTGTGATTATGATAAAATGTACAATAATATATGTCATATATGTCATCCTTGTGATTATGATAAAATGTACAATACTATATGTCATCCTTGTGATTATGATAAAATGTACAATACTATATGTCATCCTTGTGATTATGATAAAATGTACAATACTATATGTCATCCTTGTGATTATGATAAAATGTACAATACTATATGTCATCCTTGTGATTATGATAAAATGTACAATACTATATGTCATCCTTGTGATTATGATAAAATGTACAATACCTTGTGATTATGATATATATGTCATCCTTGTGATTATGATAAAATACAATACAATACTATATGTCATCCTTGTGATTATGATAAAATGTACAATACTATATGTCATCCTTGTGATTATGATAAAATGTACAATACTATATGTCATCCTTGTGATTATGATAAAATGTACAATACTATATGTCATCCTTGTGATTATGATAAAATATACAATACTTGTGATATGTCATCCTTGTGATTATGATAAAATGTACAATACTATATGTCATCCTTGTGATTATGATAAAATGTACAATACTATATGTCATCCTTGTGATTATGATAAAATGTACAATACTATATGTCATATGTCATCCTTGTGATTATGATAAAATGTACAATACTATATGTCATCCTTGTGATTATGATAAAATGTACAATACTATATGTCATCCTTGTGATTATGATAAAATGTACAATACTATATGTCATCCTTGTGATTATGATAAAATACAATACTATATGTCATCCTTGTGATTATGATAAAATGTACAATACTATATGTCATCCTTGTGATTATGATAAAATGTACAATACTATATGTCATCCTTGTGATTATGATAAAATGTACAATACTATATGTCATCCTTGTGATTATGATAAAATGTACAATACTATATGTCATCCTTGTGATTATGATAAAATGTACAATACTATATGTCATCCTTGTGATTATGATAAAATGTACAATACTATATGTCATCCTTGTGATTATGATAAAATGTACAATACTATATGTCATCCTTGTGATTATGATAAAATATACAATACTATATGTCATCCTTGTGATTATGATAAAATATACAATACTATATGTCATCCTTGTGATTATGATAAAATGTACAATACTATATGTCATCCTTGTGATTATGATAAAATGTACAATACTATATGTCATCCTTGTGATTATGATAAAATGTACAATATCTTGTGATTATGTCATCCTTGTGATTATGATAAAATGTACAATACTATATGTCATCCTTGTGATTATGATAAAATATACAATACTATATGTCATCCTTGTGATTATGATAAAATGAATACTATATGTCATCAATTATGATAAATGTACAATACTATATGTCATCCTTGTGATTATGATAAAATGTACAATACTATATGTCATCCTTGTGATTATGATAAAATGTACAATACTATATGTCATCCTTGTGATTATGATAAAATGTACAATACTATATGTCATCCTTGTGATTATGATAAAATGTACAATACTATATGTCATCCTTGTGATTATGATAAAATGTACAATACTATATGTCATCCTTGTGATTATGATAAAATGTACAATACTATATGTCATCCTTGTGATTATGATAAAATGTACAATACTATATGTCATCCTTGTGATTATGATAAAATGTACAATACTATATGTCATCCTTGTGATTATGATAAAATGTACAATACTATATGTCATCCTTGTGATTATGATAAAATGTACAATACTGTCATCCTTGTGATTATGTCATCCATCCTTGTGATTATGATAAAATGTACAATACTATATGTCATCCTTGTGATTATGATAAAATGTACAATACTATATGTCATGTGATTATGATAAAATGTACAATATGTCATCCTTGTGATTATGATAAAATGTACAATACTATATGTCATCCTTGTGATTATGATAAAATGTACAATACTATATGTCATCCTTGTGATTATGATAAAATGTACAATACTATATGTCATCCTTGTTATGATTATGATAAATAAAATGTACAATACTATATGTCATCCTTGTGATTATGATAAAATGTACAATACTATATGTCATCCTTGTGATTATGATAAAATGTACAATACTATATGTCATCCTTGTGATTATGATAAAATACTATATGTACAATACTATATGTCATCCTTGTGATTATGATAAAATGTACAATACTATATGTCATCCTTGTGATTATGATAAAATGTACAATACTATATGTCATCCTTGTGATTATGATAAAATGTACAATACTATATGTCATCCTTGTGATTATGATAAAATGTACAATACTATATGTCATCCTTGTGATTATGATAAAATGTACAATACTATATGTCATCCTTGTGATTATGATAAAATGTACAATACTATATGTCATACTATATGTCCTTGTGATTATGATAAAATGTACAATACTATATGTCATCCTTGTGATTATGATAAAATGTACAATACTATATGTCATCCTTGTGATTATGATAAAATGTACAATACTATATGTCATCCTTGTGATTATGATAAAATATATACTATATGTCATCCTTGTGATTATGATAAAATGTACAATACTATATGTCATCCTTGTGATTATGATAAAATGTACAATACTATATGTCATCCTTGTGATTATGATAAAATGTACAATACTATATGTCAATTATGATAAAATGTACAATACTATATGTCATCCTTGTGATTATGATAAAATGTACAATACTATATGTCATCCTTGTGATTATGATAAAATGTACAATACATCCTTGTGATATGTCATCCTTGTGATTATGATAAAATGTACAATACAATATATGTCATCCTTGTGATTATGATAAAATGTACAATACTATATGTCATCCTTGTGATTATGATAAAATGTACAATACTATATGTCATCCTTGTGATTATGATAAAATGTACAATACTATATGTCATCCTTGTGATTATGATAAAATGTACAATACTATATGTCATCCTTGTGATTATGATAAAATGTACAATACTATATGTCATCCTTGTGATTATGATAAAATGTACAATACTATATGTCATCCTTGTGATTATGATAAAATGTACAATACTATATGTCATCCTTGTGATTATGATAAAATGTACAATACTATATGTCATCCTTGTGATTATGATAAAATGTACAATACTATATGTCATCCTTGTGATTATGATAAAATGTACAATACTATATGTCATCCTTGTGATTATGATAAAATGTACAATACTATATGTCATCCTTGTGATTATGATAAAATGTACAATACTATATGTCATCCTTGTGATTATGATAAAATGTACAATACTATATGTCATCCTTGTGATTATGATAAAATATACAATACTATATGTCATCCTTGTGATTATGATAAAATGTACAATACTATATGTCATCCTTGTGATTATGATAAAATGTACAATACAATATGTCATCCTTGTGATTATGATAAAATGTACAATACTATATGTCATCCTTGTGATTATGATAAAATGTACAATACTATATGTCATCCTTGTGATTATGATAAAATGTACAATACTATATGTCATCCTTGTGATTATGATAAAATGTACAATACTATATGTCATCCTTGTGATTATGATAAAATACAATACAATACTATGTCATCCTTGTGATTATGTCATCCTTGTGATTATGATAAAATGTACAATACTATATGTCATCCTTGTGATTATGATAAAATGTATCCTTGTGATTATGATATATACAATACATATGTCATCCTTGTGATTATGATAAAATGTACAATACTATATGTCATCCTTGTGATTATGATAAAATGTACAATACTATATGTCATCCTTGTGATTATGATAAAATGTACAATACTATATGTCATCCTTGTGATTATGATAAAATGTACAATACTATATGTCATCCTTTGTGATTATGATAAAATGTACAATACTATATGTCATCCTTGTGATTATGATAAAATGTACAATACTATATGTCATCCTTTGTGATTATGATAAAATGTACAATACTATATGTCATCCTTGTGATTATGATAAAATGTACAATACTATATGTCATCCTTGTGATTATGATAAAATGTACAATACTATATGTCATCCTTGTGATTATGATAAAATGTACAATACTATATGTCATCCTTGTGATTATGATAAAATGTACAATACTATATGTCATCCTTGTGATTATGATAAAATGTACAATACTGATGTCATCCTTGTGATTATGATAAAATGTACAATACTATATGTCATCCTTGTGATTATGATAAAATGTACAATACTATATGTCATCCTTGTGATTATGATAAAATATACAATACTATATGTCATCCTTGTGATTATGATAAAATGTACAATACTATATGTCATCCTTGTGATTATGATAAAATATACAATACTATATGTCATCCTTGTGATTATGATAAAATGTACAATACTATATGTCATCCTTGTGATTATGATAAAATGTACAATACTATATGTCATCCTTGTGATTATGATAAAATGTACAATACTATATGTCATCCTTGTGATTATGATAAAATGTACAATACTATATGTCATCCTTGTGATTATGATAAAATGTACAATACTATATGTCATCCTTGTGATTATGATAAAATGTACAATACATATATGTCATCCTTGTGATTATGATAAAATGTACAATACTATATGTCATCCTTGTGATTATGATAAAATGTACAATACTATATGTCATCCTTGTGATTATGATAAAATGTACAATACTATATGTCATCCTTGTGATTATGATAAAATGTACAATACTATATGTCATCCTTGTGATTATGATAAAATGTACAATACTATATGTCATCCTTGTGATTATGATAAAATATACAATACTATATGTCATCCTTGTGATTATGATAAAATGTACAATACTATATGTCATCCTTGTGATTATGATAAAATGTACAATACTATATGTCATCCTTGTGATTATGTCATCCTTTGTGATTATGATAAAATGTACAATACTATATGTCATCCTTGTGATTATGATAAAATGTATACAATACTATATGTCATCCTTGTGATTATGATAAAATGTACAATACTATATGTCATCCTTGTGATTATGATAAAATGTACAATACTATATGTCATCCTTGTGATTATGATAAAATGTACAATACTATATGTCATCCTTGTGATTATGATAAAATACTATACAATACTATATGTCATCCTTGTGATTATGATAAAATGTACAATACTATATGTCATCCTTGTGATTATGATAAAATGTACAATACTATATGTCATCCTTGTGATTATGATAAAATGTACAATACTATATGTCATCCTTGTGATTATGATAAAATGTACAATACTATATGTCATCCTTGTGATTATGATAAAATGTACAATACTATATGTCATCCTTGTGATTATGATAAAATGTACAATACTATATGTCATCCTTGTGATTATGATAAAATGTACAATACTATATGTCATCCTTGTGATTATGATAAAATGTACAATACTATATGTCATCCTTGTGATTATGATAAAATGTACAATACTATATGTCATCCTTGTGATTATGATAAAATGTACAATACTATATGTCATCCTTGTGATTATGATAAAATGTACAATACTATATGTCATCCTTGTGATTATGATAAAATATACAATACTATATGTCATCCTTGTGATTATGATAAAATGTACAATACTATATGTCATCCTTGTGATTATGATATGATAATAATGTCATCATTATGATAAAATAATACTATATGTCATCCTTGTGATTATGATAAAATGTACAATACTATATGTCATCCTTGTGATTATGATAAAATGTACAATACTATATGTCATCCTTGTGATTATGATAAAATGTACAATACTATATGTCATCCTTGTGATTATGATAAAATGTCATCCTTGTGATTATGATAAAATGTACAATACTATATGTCATCCTTGTGATTATGATAAAATGTACAATACTATATGTCATCCTTGTGATTATGATAAAATGTACAATACTATATGTCATCCTTGTGATTATGATAAAATGTACAATACTATATGTCATCCTTGTGATTATGATAAAATGTACAATATCTATATGTCATCCTTGTGATTATGATAAAATATACAATACTATATGTCATCCTTGTGATTATGATAAAATGTACAATACTATATGTCATCCTTGTGATTATGATAAAATGTACAATACTATATGTCATCCTTGTGATTATGATAAAATGTACAATACTATATGTCATCCTTGTGATTATGATAAAATGTACAATACTATATGTCATCCTTGTGATTATGATAAAATGTACAATACTATATGTCATCCTTGTGATTATGATAAAATGTACAATACTATATGTCATCCTTGTGATTATGATAAAATGTACAATACTATATGTCATCCTTGTGATTATGATAAAATGTACAATACTATATGTCATCCTTGTGATTATGATAAAATATACAATACTATATGTCATCCTTGTGATTATGATAAAATGTACAATACATCCTTGTGATATGTCATCCTTGTGATTATGATAAAATGTACAATACTATATGTCATCCTTGTGATTATGATAAAATGTACAATACTATATGTCATCCTTGTGATTATGATAAAATGTACAATACTATATGTCATCCTTGTGATTATGATAAAATGTACAATACTATATGTCATCCTTGTGATTATGATAAAATGTACAATACTATATGTCATCCTTGTGATTATGATAAAATGTACAATACTATATGTCATCCTTGTGATTATGATAAAATGTACAATACTATATGTCATCCTTGTGATTATGATAAAATATACAATATGTCATCCTTGTGATTATGATAAAATATACAATATTATATATGTCATCCTTGTGATTATGATAAAATGTACAATACTATATGTCATCCTTGTGATTATGATAAAATGTACAATACTATATGTCATCCTTGTGATTATGATAAAATGTACAATACTATATGTCATCCTTGTGATTATGATAAAATGTACAATACTATATGTCATCCTTGTGATTATGATAAAATGTACAATACTATATGTCATCCTTGTGATTATGATAAAATATACAATACTATATGTCATCCTTGTGATTATGATAAAATATACAATACTATATGTCATCCTTGTGATTATGATAAAATGTACAATACTATATGTCATCCTTGTGATTATGATAAAATGTACAATACTATATGTCATCCTTGTGATTATGATAAAATGTACAATACTATATGTCATCCTTGTGATTATGATAAAATGTACAATACTATATCCTTGTGATTATGATAAAATGTACAATACTTGTCATCCTTGTGATTATGATAAAATGTACAATACTATATGTCATCCTTGTGATTATGATAAAATGTACAATACTATATGTCATCCTTGTGATTATGATAAAATGTACAATACTATATGTCATCCTTGTGATTATGATAAAATGTACAATACTATATGTCATCCTTGTGATTATGATAAAATGTACAATACTATATGTCATCCTTGTGATTATGATAAAATGTACAATACTATATGTCATCCTTGTGATTATGATAAAATGTACAATACTATATGTCATCCTTGTGATTATGATAAAATAAAATACAATACTATATGTCATCCTTGTGATTATGATAAAATGTACAATACTATATGTCATCCTTGTGATTATGATAAAATGTACAATACTATATGTCATCCTTGTGATTATGATAAAATGTACAATACTATTATGTCATCCTTGTGATTATGATAAAATGTACAATACTATATGTCATCCTTGTGATTATGATAAAATGTACAATACTATATGTCATCCTTGTGATTATGATAAAATGTACAATACTATATGTCATCCTTGTGATTATGATAAAATGTACAATACTATATGTCATCCTTGTGATTATGATAAAATGTACAATACCTATGTCATCCTTGTGATTATGATAAAATGTACAATACTATATGTCATCCTTGTGATAAAATAAAACAATACATCCTTGTGATTATGATAAAATGTACAATACTATATGTCATCCTTGTGATTATGATAAAATGTACAATATTATATGTCATCCTTGTGATTATGATAAAATGTACAATACTATATGTCATCCTTGTGATTATGATAAAATGTACAATACTATATGTCATCCTTGTGATTATGATAAAATGTACAATACTATATGTCATCCTTGTGATTATGATAAAATGTACAATACTATATGTCATCCTTGTGATTATGATAAAATATAAATACTATATATCCTTGTGATTATGATAAAATATACAATACTATGTCATCCTTGTGATTATGATAAAATGTACAATACTATATGTCATCCTTGTGATTATGATAAAATGTACAATACTATATGTCATCCTTGTGATTATGATAAAATGTACAATACTATATGTCATCCTTGTGATTATGATAAAATGTACAATACTATATGTCATCCTTGTGATTATGATAAAATATACAATACTATATGTCATCCTTGTGATTATGATAAAATGATACAATACTATATGTCATCCTTGTGATTATGATAAAATGTACAATACTATATGTCATCCTTGTGATTATGATAAAATGTACAATACTATATGTCATCCTTGTGATTATGATAAAATGTACAATACTATATGTCATCCTTGTGATTATGATAAAATATACAATACTATATGTCATCCTTGTGATTATGATAAAATATACAATACTATATGTCATCCTTGTGATTATGATAAAATGTACAATACTATATGTCATCCTTGTGATTATGATAAAATGTACAATACTATATGTCATCCTTGTGATTATGATAAAATGTACAATACTATATGTCATCCTTGTGATTATGATAAAATGTACAATACTTGTGATATGTCATCCTTGTGATTATGATAAAATGTACAATACTATATGTCATCCTTGTGATTATGATAAAATACAATACAATACTTGTGATATGTCATCCTTGTGATTATGATAAAATATACAATACTATATGTCATCCTTGTGATTATGATAAAATGTACAATACTATATGTCATCCTTGTGATTATGATAAAATGTACAATACTATATGTCATCCTTGTGATTATGATAAAATGTACAATACTATATGTCATCCTTGTGATTATGATAAAATGTACAATACTATATGTCATCCTTGTGATTATGATAAAATGTACAATACTATATGTCATCCTTGTGATTATGATAAAATGTACAATACTATATGTCATCCTTGTGATTATGATAAAATATACAATACTATATGTCATCCTTGTGATTATGATAAAATGTACAATACTATATGTCATCCTTGTGATTATGATAAAATGTACAATACTATATGTCATCCTTGTGATTATGATAAAATGTACAATACATATGTCATCCTTGTGATTATGATAAAATGTACAATACTATATGTCATCCTTGTGATTATGATAAAATGTACAATACTATATGTCATCCTTGTGATTATGATAAAATGTACAATACTATATGTCATCCTTGTGATTATGATAAAATGTACAATACTATATGTCATCCTTGTAATTATGATAAAATGTACAATACTATATGTCATCCTTGTGATTATGATAAAATATACAATACTATATGTCATCCTTGTGATTATGATAAAATGTACAATACTATATGTCATCCTTGTGATTATGATAAAATGTACAATACTATATGTCATCCTTGTGATTATGATAAAATGTACAATACTATATGTCATCCTTGTGATTATGATAAAATGTACAATACTATATGTCATCCTTGTGATTATGATAAAATGTACAATACTATATGTCATCCTTTGTGATTATGATAAAATATACAATACTATATGTCATCCTTGTGATTATGATAAAATATACAATACTATATGTCATCCTTGTGATTATGATAAAATATACAATACTATATGTCATCCTTGTGATTATGATAAAATGTACAATACTATATGTCATCCTTGTGATTATGATAAAATGTACAATACTATATGTCATCCTTGTGATTATGATAAAATGTACAATACTATATGTCATCCTTGTGATTATGATAAAATGTACAATACTATATGTCATCCTTGTGATTATGATAAAATGTACAATACTATATGTCATCCTTGTGATTATGATAAAATGTACAATACTATATGTCATCCTTGTGATTATGATAAAATATCCTTGTGATTATACAATATCCTTGTGATTATGATAAAATGTCAATCCATCCTTGTGATTATGATAAAATGTACAATACTATATGTCATCCTTGTGATTATGATAAAATGTACAATACTATATGTCATCATTATGATAAAATGTACAATACTATATGTCATCCTTGTGATTATGATAAAATGTACAATACTATATGTCATCCTTGTGATTATGATAAAATGTACAATACTATATGTCATCCTTGTGATTATGATAAAATGTACAATACTATATGTCATCCTTGTGATTATGATAAAATGTACAATACTATATGTCATCCTTGTGATTATGATAAAATGTACAATACTATATGTCATCCTTGTGATTATGATAAAATGTACAATACTATATGTCATCCTTGTGATTATGATAAAATGTACAATACTATATGTCATCCTTGTGATTATGATAAAATGTACAATACTATATGTCATCCTTGTGATTATGATAAAATGTACAATACTATATGTCATCCTTGTGATTATGATAAAATGTACAATACTATATGTCATCCTTGTGATTATGATAAAATATACAATACTATATGTCATCCTTGTGATTATGATAAAATATACAATACTATATGTCATCCTTGTGATTATGATAAAATGTACAATACTATATGTCATCCTTGTGATTATGATAAAATGTACAATACTATATGTCATCCTTGTGATTATGATAAAATGTACAATACTATATGTCATCCTTGTGATTATGATAAAATGTACAATATCCTTGTGATTATGTCATACTATATGTCATCCTTGTGATTATGATAAAATGTACAATACTATATGTCATCCTTGTGATTATGATAAAATGTACAATACTATATGTCATCCTTGTGATTATGATAAAATATACAATACTATATGTCATCCTTGTGATTATGATAAAATGTACAATACTATATGTCATCCTTGTGATTATGATAAAATGTACAATACTATATGTCATCCTTGTGATTATGATAAAATACAATACTATATGTCATCCTTGTGATTATGATAAAATGATACAATACTATATGTCATCCTTGTGATTATGATAAAATGTACAATACTATATGTCATCCTTGTGATTATGATAAAATGTACAATACTATATGTCATCCTTGTGATTATGATAAAATGTACAATACTATATGTCATCCTTGTGATTATGATAAAATGTACAATACAATATATATGTCATCCTTGTGATTATGATAAAATGTACAATACTATATGTCATCCTTGTGATTATGATAAAATATACAATACTATATGTCATCCTTGTGATTATGATAAAATATACAATACTATATGTCATCCTTGTGATTATGATAAAATGTACAATACTATATGTCATCCTTGTGATTATGATAAAATGTACAATACTATATGTCATCCTTGTGATTATGATAAAATGTACAATACTATATGTCATCCTTGTGATTATGATAAAATGTACAATACTATTATGTCATCCTTGTGATTATGATAAAATGTACAATACTATATGTCATCCTTGTGATTATGATAAAATATACAATACTATATGTCATCCTTGTGATTATGATAAAATGTACAATACTATATGTCATCCTTGTGATTATGATAAAATGTACAATACTATATGTCATCCTTGTGATTATGATAAAATGATTATGATAAATGTACAATACTATATGTCATCCTTGTGATTATGATAAAATATACAATACTATATGTCATCCTTGTGATTATGATAAAATGTACAATACTATATGTCATCCTTGTCATCCTTGTGATTATGATAAAATGTACAATACTATATGTCATCCTTGTGATTATGATAAAATGTACAATACTATATGTCATCCTTGTGATTATGATAAAATGTACAATACTATATGTCATCCTTGTGATTATGATAAAATGTACAATACTATATGTCATCCTTGTGATTATGATAAAATGTACAATACTATATGTCATCCTTGTGATTATGATAAAATGTACAATACTATATGTCATCCTTGTGATTATGATAAAATGTACAATACTATATGTCATCATTATGATAAAATGTACCTATGTGTCATCCTTGTGATTATGATTATGATAAAATGTACAATACTATATGTCATCCTTGTGATTATGATAAAATGTACAATACTATATGTCATCCTTGTGATTATGATAAAATGTACAATACTATATGTCATCCTTGTGATTATGATAAAATGTACAATACTATATGTCATCCTTGTGATTATGATAAAATGTACAATACTATATGTCATCCTTGTGATTATGATAAAATGTACAATACTATATGTCATCCTTGTGATTATGATAAAATGTACAATACTATATGTCATCCTTGTGATTATGATAAAATGTACAATACTATATGTCATCCTTGTGATTATGATAAAATGTACAATACTATATGTCATCCTTGTGATTATGATAAAATGTACAATACTATATGTCATCCTTGTGATTATGATAAAATATACAATACTATATGTCATCCTTGTGATTATGATAAAATGTACAATACTATATGTCATCCTTGTGTGATTATGATAAAATGTACAATACTATATGTCATCCTTGTGATTATGATAAAATGTACAATACTATATGTCATCCTTGTGATTATGATAAAATGTACAATACTATATGTCATCCTTGTGATTATGATAAAATATACAATACTATATGTCATCCTTGTGATTATGATAAAATATACAATACTATATGTCATCCTTGTGATTATGATAAAATGTACAATACTATATGTCATCCTTGTGATTATGATAAAATGTACAATACTATATGTCATCCTTGTGATTATGATAAAATGTACAATACTATATGTCATCCTTGTGATTATGATAAAATGTACAATACTATATGTCATCCTTGTGATTATGATAAAATGTACAATACTATATGTCATCCTTGTGATTATGATAAAATGTACAATACTATATGTCATCCTTGTGATTATGATAAAATGTACAATACTATATGTCATCCTTGTGATTATGATAAAATGTACAATACTATATGTCATCCTTGTGATTATGATAAAATGTACAATACTATATGTCATCCTTGTGATTATGATAAAATGTACAATACTATATGTCATCCTTGTGATTATGATAAAATGTACAATACTATATGTCATCCTTGTGATTATGATAAAATATACAATACTATATGTCATCCTTGTGATTATGATAAAATGTACAATACTATATGTCATCCTTGTGATTATGATAAAATGTACAATACTATATGTCATCCTTGTGATTATGATAAAATGTACAATACTATATGTCATCCTTGTGATTATGATAAAATGTACAATACTATATGTCATCCTTTGTGATTATGATAAAATGTACAATACTATATGTCATCCTTGTGATTATGATAAAATGTACAATACTATATGTCATCCTTGTGATTATGATAAAATGTACAATACTATATGTCATCCTTGTGATTATGATAAAATGTACAATACTATATGTCATCCTTGTGATTATGATAAAATGTACAATACTATATGTCATCCTTGTGATTATGATAAAATGTACAATACTATATGTCATCCTTGTGATTATGATAAAATGTACAATACTATATGTCATCCTTGTGATTATGATAAAATGTACAATACTATATGTCATCCTTGTGATTATGATAAAATGTACAATACTATATGTCATCCTTGTGATTATGATAAAATGTACAATACTATATGTCATCCTTGTGATTATGATAAAATGTACAATACTATATGTCATCCTTGTGATTATGATAAAATGTACAATACTATATGTCATCCTTGTGATTATGATAAAATGTACAATACTATATGTCATCCTTGTGATTATGATAAAATGTACAATACTATATGTCATCCTTGTGATTATGTCATACCTCCTTGTGATTATGATAAAATATACAATACTATATGTCATCCTTTGTGATTATTATGATAAAATATACAATACTATATGTCATCCTTGTGATTATGATAAAATGTACAATACTATATGTCATCCTTGTGATTATGATAAAATGTACAATACTATATGTCATCCTTGTGATTATGATAAAATATACAATACTATATGTCATCCTTGTGATTATGATAAAATGTACAATACTATATATGTCATCCTTGTGATTATGATAAAATATACAATACTATATGTCATCCTTGTGATTATGATAAAATGTACAATACTATATGTCATCCTTGTGATTATGATAAAATGTACAATACTATATGTCATCCTTGTGATTATGATAAAATGTACAATACTATATGTCATCCTTGTGATTATGATAAAATGTACAATACTATATGTCATCCTTGTGATTATGATAAAATATACAATACTATATGTCATCCTTGTGATTATGATAAAATGTACAATACTATATGTCATCCTTGTGATTATGATAAAATGTACAATACTATATGTCATCCTTGTGATTATGATAAAATGTACAATACTATATGTCATCCTTGTGATTATGATAAAATGTACAATACTATATGTCATCCTTGTGATTATGATAAAATGTACAATACTATGTCATCCTTGTGATTATGATAAAATGTACAATACTTGTGATATGTCATACTTGTGATTATGATAAAATGTACAATACTATATGTCATCCTTGTGATTATGATAAAATGTACAATACTATATGTCATCCTTGTGATTATGATAAAATACAATACAATATCCTTGTGATTATGTCATCCTTGTGATTATGATAAAATGTACAATACTATATGTCATCCTTGTGATTATGATAAAATGTACAATACTATATGTCATCCTTGTGATTATGATAAAATGTACAATACTATATGTCATCCTTGTGATTATGATAAAATGTACAATACTATATGTCATCCTTGTGATTATGATAAAATGTACAATACTATATGTCATCCTTGTGATTATGATAAAATGTACAATACTATATGTCATCCTTGTGATTATGATAAAATATACAATACTATATGTCATCCTTGTGATTATGATAAAATATACAATACTATATGTCATCCTTGTGATTATGTAAAATGTACAATACCTTGTGATTATGATAAAATATACAATACTATATGTCATCCTTGTGATTATGATAAAATATACAATACTATATGTCATCCTTGTGATTATGATAAAATGTACAATACTATATGTCATCCTTGTGATTATGATAAAATGTACAATACTATATGTCATCCTTGTGATTATGATAAAATGTACAATACTATATGTCATCCTTGTGATTATGATAAAATGTACAATACTATATGTCATCCTTGTGATTATGATAAAATGTACAATACTATATGTCATCCTTGTGATTATGATAAAATGTACAATACTATATGTCATCCTTGTGATTATGATAAAATGTACAATACTATATGTCATCCTTGTGATTATGATAAAATGTACAATACTATATGTCATCCTTGTGATTATGATAAAATGTACAATACTATATGTCATCCTTGTGATTATGATAAAAAAATGTACAATACTATATGTCATCCTTGTGATTATGATAAAATATACAATACTATATGTCATCCTTGTGATTATGATAAAATATACAATACTATATGTCATCCTTGTGATTATGATAAAATGTACAATACTATATGTCATCCTTGTGATTATGATAAAATGTACAATACTATATGTCATCCTTGTGATTATGATAAAATGTACAATACTATATGTCATCCTTGTGATTATGATAAAATGTACAATACTATATGTTATTCTTGTAATTATGATAAAATGTACAATACCATATTTCATCCTTGTGATTATGATAAACTAAACAATACGATATGTCATCCTTGTTATTATGATAAAAAGGACAATACTATATGTCATCCTTGTGATTATGATAAAATGTACAATACTATATGTCATCCTTGTGATTATGATAAAATGTACAATACTTTA
Organism: Tachypleus tridentatus; assembly: GCF_004210375.1. Classification (NCBI taxonomy): domain Eukaryota; kingdom Metazoa; phylum Arthropoda; class Merostomata; order Xiphosura; family Limulidae; genus Tachypleus; species Tachypleus tridentatus. The sequence goes on along the minus strand of NC_134835.1, from coordinate 12,279,396 downwards.
TGTCATCCTTGTGATTATGATAAAATATACAATACTATATGTCATCCTTGTGATTATGATAAAATGTACAATACTATATGTCATCCTTGTGATTATGATAAAATGTACCATACTATATGTCATCCTTGTGATTATGATAAAATGTACAATACTATATGTCATCCTTGTGATTATGATAAAATGTACAATACTATATGTCATCCTTGTGATTATGATAAAATGTACAATACTATATGTCATCCTTGTGATTATGATAAAATGTACAATACTATATGTCATCCTTGTGATTATGATAAAATGTACAATACTATATGTCATCCTTGTGATTATGATAAAATGTACAATACTATATGTCATCCTTGTGATTATGATAAAATGTACAATACTATATGTCATCCTTGTGATTATGATAAAATGTACAATACTATATGTCATCCTTGTGATTATGATAAAATGTACAATACTATATGTCATCCTTGTGATTATGATAAAATGTACAATACTATATGTCATCCTTGTGATTATGATAAAATGTACAATACTATATGTCATCCTTGTGATTATGATAAAATGTACAATACTATATGTCATCCTTGTGATTATGATAAAATGTACAATACTATATGTCATCCTTGTGATTATGATAAAATGTACAATACTATATGTCATCCTTGTGATTATGATAAAATGTACAATACTATATGTCATCCTTGTGATTATGATAAAATGTACAATACTATATGTCATCCTTGTGATTATGATAAAATGTACAATACTTGTGATTATATGTCATCCTTGTGATTATGATAAAATGTACAATACTATATGTCATCCTTGTGATTATGATAAAATGTACAATACTATATGTCATCCTTGTGATTATGATAAAATGTACAATACTATATGTCATCCTTGTGATTATGATAAAATGTACAATACTATATGTCATCCTTGTGATTATGATAAAATGTACAATACTATATGTCATCCTTGTGATTATGATAAAATGTACAATACTATATGTCATCCTTGTGATTATGATAAAATGTACAATACTATATGTCATCCTTGTGATTATGATAAAATGTACAATACTATATGTCATCCTTGTGATTATGATAAAATGTACAATACTATATGTCATCCTTGTGATTATGATAAAATATACAATACTATATGTCATCCTATGTCATCCTTGTGATGTGATTATGATAAAATATACAATACTATATGTCATCCTTGTGATTATGATAAAATGTACAATACTATATGTCATCCTTGTGATTATGATAAAATGTACAATACTATATGTCATCCTTGTGATTATGATAAAATATACAATACTATATGTCATCCTTGTGATTATGATAAAATATACAATACTATATGTCATCCTTGTGATTATGATAAAATGTACAATACTATATGTCATCCTTGTGATTATGATAAAATGTACAATACTATATGTCATCCTTGTGATTATGATAAAATGTACAATACTATATGTCATCCTTGTGATTATGATAAAATGTACAATACTATATGTCATCCTTGTGATTATGATAAAATGTACAATACTATATGTCATCCTTGTGATTATGATAAAATGTACAATACTATATGTCATCCTTGTGATTATGATAAAATGTACAATACTATATGTCATCCTTGTGATTATGATAAAATGTACAATACTATATGTCATCCTTGTGATTATGATAAAATGTACAATACTATATGTCATCCTTGTGATTATGATAAAATGTACAATACTTATGTCATCCTTGTGATTATGATAAAATGTACAATACTATATGTCATCCTTGTGATTATGATAAAATGTACAATACTATATGTCATCCTTGTGATTATGATAAAATATACAATACTATATGTCATCCTTGTGATTATGATAAAATATACAATACTATATGTCATCCTTGTGATTATGATAAAATGTACAATACTATATGTCATCCTTGTGATTATGATAAAATGTACAATACTATATGTCATCCTTGTGATTATGATAAAATGTACAATACTATATGTCATCCTTGTGATTATGATAAAATGTACAATACTTTATGTCATCCTTGTGATTATGATAAAATGTACAATACTTTATGTCATCCTTGTGATTATGATAAAATATACAATACTATATGTCATCCTTGTGATTATGATAAAATATACAATACTATATGTCATCCTTGTGATTATGATAAAATGTACAATACTATATGTCATCCTTGTGATTATGATAAAATGTACAATACTATATGTCATCCTTGTGATTATGATAAAATGTACAATACTATATGTCATCCTTGTGATTATGATAAAATGTACAATACTATATGTCATCCTTGTGATTATGATAAAATGTACAATACCATATATGTCATCCTTGTGATTATGATAAAATATACAATACTATATGTCATCCTTGTGATTATGATAAAATGTACAATACTATATGTCATCCTTGTGATTATGATAAAATGTACAATACTATATGTCATCCTTGTGATTATGATAAAATGTACAATACTATATGTCATCCTTGTGATTATGATAAAATATACAATACTTTATGTCATCCTTGTGATTATGATAAAATGTACAATACTATATGTCATCCTTGTGATTATGATAAAATATACAATACTATATGTCATTCTTGTAATTATGATAAAATGTACAATACTATATGTCATCCTTGTGATTATGATAAAATGTACAATACTATATGTCATCCTTGTGATTATGATAAAATGTACAATACCATATGTCATCCTTGTGATTATGATAAAATGTACAATACTATATGTCATCCTTGTGATTATGATAAAATATACAATACTTATATGTCATCCTCCTTGTGATTATGATAAAATATACAATACTATATGTCATCCTTGTGATTATGATAAAATATACAATACTATATGTCATCCTTGTGATTATGATAAAATATACAATACTATATGTCATCCTTGTGATTATGATAAAATGTACAATACTATATGTCATCCTTGTGATTATGATAAAATATACAATACTATATGTCATCCTTGTGATTATGATAAAATATACAATACTATATGTCATCCTTGTGATTATGATAAAATGTACAATACTATATGTCATCCTTGTGATTATGATAAAATGTACAATACTATATGTCATCCTTGTGATTATGATAAAATGTACAATACTATATGTCATCCTTGTGATTATGATAAAATGTACAATACTATATGTCATCCTTGTGATTATGATAAAATGTACAATACTATATGTCATCCTTGTGATTATGATAAAATATACAATACTATATGTCATCCTTGTGATTATGATAAAATATACAATACTAGATGTCATCCTTGTGATTATGATAAAATATACAATACTATATGTCATCCTTGTGATTATGATAAAATGTACAATACTATATGTCATCCTTTTGATTATGACAAAATGTACAATACCATATGTCATCCTTGTGATTATGATAAAATGTACAATACTTTATGTCATTCTTGTGATTATGATAAAATATACAATACCATATGTCATCCTTGTGATTATGATAAAATATACAATACTAGATGTCATCCTTGTGATAATGATAAAATTCTCAATACTATATGTCATCCTTGTGATTATGATAAAATGTACAATAATATATGTCATTCTTGTGAATATGATAAAATGTAAAATACTATATGTCATCCTTGTGATTATGATAAAATGTACAATACCATATGTCATCCTTGTGATTATGATAAAATGTACAATACCATATTTCATCCTTGTGATTATGATAAAATATACAATACGATATGTCATCCTTGTCATTATGATAAAAAGGACAATACTATATGTCATCCTTGTGATTATGATAAAATGTACAATACTATATGTCATCCTTGTGATTATGATAAAATGTACAATACGATATGTCATCCTTGTGATTATGATAAAATATACAATACTTTATGTCATCCTTGTGATTATGATAAAATATACAATACTATATGTCATCCTTGTGATTATGATAAAATATACAATACTATATGTCATCCTTGTGATTATGATAAAATGTACAATACTATATGTCATCCTTGTGATTATGATAAAATGTACAATACGATATGTCATCCTTTTGATTATGATAAAATGTACACTACCATATTTCATCCTTGTAATTATGATAAAATGTACAATACTATATGTCATTCTTGTGAATATGATAAAATGTACAATACTATATGTCATCCTTGTGATTATGATAAAATGTACAATACCATATGTCATCCTTGTGATTATGGTAAAATGTACAATACCATATTTCATCCTTGTGATTATGATAAAATATACAATACGATATGTCATCCTTGTCATTATGATAAAATGGACAATACTATATGTCATCCTTGTGATTATGATAAAATGTACAATACGATATGTCATCCTTGTGATTATGATAAAATATACAATACTATATGTCATCCTTGTGATTATGATAAAATGTACAATACCATATGTCATCCTTGTGATTATGATAAAATATACAATACTATATGTCATCTTTGTGATAATGATAAAATTCTCAATACTATATGTCATCCTTGTGATTATGATAAAATGTACAATAATATATGTCATCCTTGTGATTATGATAAAATGTACAATACTATATGTCATCCTTGTGATTATGATAAAATATACAATACTTTATGTCATCATTGTGATTATGATAAAATATACAATACTATATGTCATCCTTTTGATTATGATAAAATATACAATAATATATGTCATTCTTGTGATTATGATAAAATGTACAATACTATATGTCATCCTTGTGATTATGATAAAATGTACAATACGATATGTCATCCTTTTGATTATGATAAAATGTACACTACCATATTTCATCCTTGTAATTATGATAAAATGTACAATACTATATGTCATTCTTGTGAATATGATAAAATGTAAAATACTATATGTCATCCTTGTGATTATGATAAAATGTACAATACCATATGTCATCCTTGTGATTATGGTAAAATGTACAATACCATATGTCATCCTTGTGATTATGATAAAATATACAATACGATATGTCATCCTTGTCATTATGATAAAGTGGACAATACTATATGTCATCCTTGTGATTATGATAAAATGTACAATACGATATGTCATCCTTGTGATTATGATAAAATATACAATACTATATGTCATCCTTGTGATTATGATAAAATATACAATACTATATGTCATCCTTGTGATTATGATAAAATGTACAATACTATATGTCATCCTTTTGATTATGACAAAATGTACAATACCATATGTCATCCTTGTGATTATGATAAAATGTACAATACTTTATGTCATTCTTGTGATTATGATAAAATATACAATACCATATGTCATCCTTGTGATTATGATAAAATATACAATACTAGATGTCATCCTTGTGATTATGATAAAATATACAATACTATATGTCATCCTTGTGATTATGATAAAATGTACAATACTATATGTCATTCTTTTCATTATGATAAAATATACAATAATATATGTCATTCTTGTAATTATGATAAAATGTACAATATTTTATGTCATCCTTGTGATTATGATAAAATATACAATACGATATGTCATTCTTGTGATTATGATAAAATGTACAATACTATATGTCATCCTTGTGATTATGATAAAATGTACAATATTTTATGTCATCCTTGTGATTATGATAAAATATACAATACTTTATGTCATCCTTGTGATTATGATAAAATATACAATACTATATGTCATCCTTGTGATTATGATAAAATGTACAAAAATATATGTCATCCTTCTGATTATGATAAAATATACAATACGATATGTCATGCTTTTGATTATGATAAAATGTACACTACCATATTTCATCCTTGTAATTATGATAAAATGTACAATACTATATGTCATTCTTGTGAATATGATAAAATGTAAAATACTATATGTCATCCTTGTGATTATGATAAAATGTACAATACCATATGTCATCCTTGTGATTATGGTAAAATGTACAATACCATATTTCATCCTTGTGATTATGATAAAATATACAATACGATATGTCATCCTTGTCATTATGATAAAATGGACAATACTATATGTCATCCTTGTGATTATGATAAAATGTACAATACGATATGTCATCCTTTTGATTATGATAAAATATACAATACTATATGTCATCCTTGTGATTATGACAAAATGTACAATACCATATGTCATCCTTGTGATTATGATAAAATATACAATACTAGATGTCATCTTTGTGATAATGATAAAATTCTCAATACTATATGTCATCCTTGTGATTATGATAAAATGTACAATAATATATGTCATTCTTGTAATTATGATAAAATGTACAATACTATATGTCATCCTTGTGATTATGATAAAATATACAATACTTTATGTCATCATTGTGATTATGATAAAATATACAATACTATATGTCATCCTTTTCATTATGATAAAATATACAATAATATATGTCATTCTTGTAATTATGATAAAATGTACAATACTATATGTCATCCTTGTGATTATGATAAAATGTACAATACGATATGTCATCCTTTTGATTATGATAAAATGTACACTACCATATTTCATCCTTGTAATTATTATAAAATGTACAATACTATATGTCATCATTGTGATTATGATAAAATGTACAATACCATATGTCATCCTTGTGATTATGATAAAATGTACAATACCATATTTCATCCTTGTGATTATGATAAAATATACAATACGATATGTCATTCTTGTCATTATGATAAAGTGGACAATACTATATGTCATCCTTGTGATTATGATAAAATGTACAATACGATATGTCATCCTTTTGATTATGATAAAATATACAATACTATATGTCATCCTTGTGATTATGATAAAATATACAATACTATATGTCATCCTTGTGATTATGATAAAATGTACAATACTATATGTCATCCTTTTGATTATGACAAAATGTACAATACCATATGTCATCCTTGTGATTATGATAAAATGTACAATACTTTATGTCATTCTTGTGATTATGATAAAATATACAATACCATATGTCATCCTTGTGATTATGATAAAATATACAATACTAGATGTCATCCTTGTGATAATGATAAAATTCTCAATACTATATGTCATCCTTGTGATTATGATAAAATGTACAATAGTATATGTCATTCTTTTCATTATGATAAAATATACAATAATATATGTCATTCTTGTAATTATGATAAAATGTACAATATTTTATGTCATCCTTGTGATTATGATAAAATATACAATACTTTATGTCATCATTGTGATTATGATAAAATATACAATACGATATGTCATTCTTGTGATTATGATAAAATGTACAATACTATATGTCATCCTTGTGATTATGATAAAATGTACAATATTTTATGTCATCCTTGTGATTATGATAAAATATACAATACTTTATGTCATTATTGTGATTATGATAAAATATACAATACTATATGTCATCCTTGTCATTATGATAAAATATACAATACTAGATGTCATTCTTGTGATAATGATAAAATGTACAAAAATATATGTCATCCTTCTGATTATGATAAAATATACAATACTATATGTCATCCTTGTGATTATGATAAAATATGCAATACTATATGTCATCCTTGTGATTATGATAAAATGTACAATACTTTATGTCATCCTTGTGATTATGATAAAATATACAATACTATATGTCATCCTTGTGATTATGATAAAATATACAATACTAGATGTCATCCTTGTGTTTATGATAAAATATGCAATACTATATGTCATCTTTTATCTTTATTTTTCTCATGTAACTGTGGCAGAGACCTTCCTCAAGCGACTTTACTGTAAATAGCTGGTTATAGCAAATATCCGACTTAAACAGAACTACAACTAACAGTTACAATTTTTTTACATGCATTCAGAAAAGTAGAAGGGTTTGTAGAACTTATATTGCTTGCTTGTCAAATGATTTTCGGCCATGTGTTTTAAGGCGTTCGTCTCGTCATCAGAGGGTTGCGGGTTCGAATACCGGTCCCACCAAATATGCTCGACCTTTCAGCCATGGGGACGTTATAATGTGACAGTCATTTCCACTATTCGTTAATAAAAGAGTAGCTCAAGAGTTGGCGGTGGATGGTGATGACTATCTGCCTTCCATCTAGTCTAACACTACAAAATTAGGGAAGGCTAGCGTAGATAGCCCTTGAGCGCGAAATTCAAAACAATCAAATGATTTTTGACATTTTTTATTCAAACGTAAGCCTAACTTAATCTTGATTTTGAAAATGAATTGTAATATTATCAGTAAGGGAATTAATACGACAACAGAACATAAGGCATTAATATATCTTTATATATCTTAATCATTAATATATCTTTATATATCTTTATCATTAATATATCATTAATATATCTTTATCATTAATATATCATTAATATATCTTTATATATCTTTATCATTAATATATCTTTATATATCTTTATCATTAATATATCTTTATATATCTTTATCATTAATATATCATTAATATATCTTTATATATCTTTATCATTAATATATCTTTATATATCTTTATCATTAACATATCATTAATATATCTTTATATATCTTTATCATTAATATATCTTTATATATCTTTATCGTTAATATATCATTAATATATCTTTATATATCTTTATCATTAATATATCATTAATATATCTTTATATATCTTTATCATTAATATATCATTAATATATCTTTATAATTAATATATCTTTATATATCTTTATCATTAATATATCATTAATATATCTTTATCATTAATATATCTTTACTATCTTTATCATTAATATATCTTTATCATTAATATATCATTAACATATCTTTATCATTAATATATCTTTATTATCTTTATCATTAATATATCTTTATATATCTTTATCATTAATATATCTTTCTGTAAAAACTTGCATAAATATGATTGCGTAAAATAAAACCTTCAAACAAATTTGTGTTTAAATTAATCCATAATTCGTTACTGAACTTAATAAACAGATGAGTTGTTAAAAGTTAACTAACTTTTAGTTGAAGCATTGAAAATCAACAGTTATAGCAAGAACTGTAACCCAAATATAAACTTAAAAATCTGGAACTTTGAAAATATAAATTTATACGGCAATATGTGAGGGAAATAGTTTGAAAACATTTAGTAGGAAGAATTGAATATAAGGGATTACTTTATGTAGATATTTGCTACATGAAGTGTAAACTGTGCAATCTATAAGAAAGGGAAAAATTAGAGTTTATGACATTTATCAAAAACAAAAGCAACATACTTGTACCTTATAATATCTCACGGTAGTACACTTGTGTTTGTATAGTAGGCTTAGAAAATACACTTAGTCTGTCTTCTTCAACAAAGTTACTTACAGAGAACCTACCATATAAGGAAACCCGACAAAGGACCTACAACATAAGTGACCCGACAGAGGACCTACAACATAAGGAAACCCGACAGAGGCCCTACAACATAAGGAGACCCGACAGAGGACCTACAACACAAGGAGACCCGACAGAGGACCTACAACACAAGGAGACCCCATTTAGAGACGGATACAGTGGATCTTTTGTAGAAGACATCATAATGTGATATGGTTTTCAATGAAACGTAGATTTAGAGAGAATTAGCTGTGGTGAGTTAGAGTTAAATATCAGTTTTGGTTGTAGTTAAAATATAAAAAGGTAAGTTAATATGTTTGTTTCTTTGTGAATTTCGAGCAAAGCTACTCGAGGGCTATCTGCGCTAGCCGTCCTTAATTTTGCAGTGTAAGACAAGAGGGAAGGCAGCTAGTCATCACCACCCATCGCCAACTCTTGGGCTACTCTTTTACTAACGAATAGTGGGATTAACCTTTACATTACAACGCCCCCAGGACTGAAAGGGCGAGCATGGTGCGACGAGGAAGGTAAGTTAGGAAATACCAAATATTTTTTACTCACACAACTATTTGTCTAAGAAACACCAACTTTGCACCAGTCCTGCTCTAAGCTGTTGCGATACAGCAAGTGTTAGTTACACAAGACTATTTCAGTTCAAGTTTAATGCGAGTATTATGATTTAAATCGTTTAAGTGTAATGCAAGTGTAAAGATAGTTATTTTTAGAAGCGATAGTTTATCGCAAGTTTGTTTACATTTACCTGTTTACAAATTAAACATTGTGTTGTTCAACTATTGTAAATTGGCAAGTGTTGTATTATTGTGTCATCTTACAAGAACCTTTCTCATTTTTCTTGTCGTTTTGATCGAAAATTATTGCATCTTAAAATACAGCAGTCTGCAGAACATTCTAAACGTCTGTCAGGTTATAAATACGTATAAAAATGTAGTTCGATATAGATATACATAAGTCTAGACTGTGTGAGTACGAGTTGAGTAGTAAAGAGCATATAGTAGCGATAATTTTACAGAATTCGTCTTGTCAATTACATTCTAAAGTAATCGTAGATTTGACGAAAAAGCAATTATTAAAAGTTTTAGTTACAGCTGTAGTAACCAACAGTTATAGTGGTAATTTTAAAGTGAAAGTATCAGATTGCTTTTTAATAAGAGAATAGGAAAAATAATTCATCTTGATAAATTGTGTTTTGAAGTAAATGAAATAACCTGTGTGAACTTTGACGAAAAACAGAAAATTATTTAAGGTTCTGTTTTCAACTGTGACAATCAACCAAATCTTACATCAAAACAAACGGACTATGTGCTGTTTTGTTATTGTTGAAATTTATCTCCAACAAGTCACAGACGCCTACTGTAAAGACTCGGACCCATATATGAAAAGGACAGTGATTATTTCATGGCTGTGATAGTAAAAATGCTGTCATGGATATCTCAAGTTTGATTTCTCTAATTAAGAATTTTGTTTCATACTTGCGTACACCTCAAATCAGCAGAAGAAAAATTGGTCGTTGTTTTGATAATGAACAATCACGGGTTTTTATTATTACTTGGAGTTGAATCAAGAAAAACAGTTTAATCGTATTAAATGTTTTATCTAAGGAGTAATCAAACATCTTGAAAGCGGGTTGGAACAAGACCTGATAGAATTAACTTGTCTTTTTTCATTTTTGAATCATACATAGGATTGAATGAGCGCGTTATATTAAGACGAACAACATGCCACTTAACAAACAAAGCCTATATAATAATATCGTGATGGAACTGTATGCATCGGAACTATATTTTCTCACTGTTTAACAGCTTCTTGGAAGTGCAATGCTTTCGAAAGTTAATCTATTTGTGAAAGATAAGAAACAGACCTTTCCGATACAAAATATTCATACACTATGCCATAAAAATGTGTTCAGATCGGAGAATTAGAATTTCCAAGAACTTCTTCTACTCAATGGCGTTAGAAAACAATGGAAGATGGATCAGCATTGGGCTCCAGGAACATCCAGAAAGAGACCTCGTACCCAAACATTGGTAAGCAAAGCCGGTGTCTTCTAATTGGTGCAAATCCACGAACACAAAGGCTGAGAAAACTACACAACTTGTTTCCATAAAGTATCCTTCCAACTATCACATTCTTTAAGCATCTGGAAATGAAACGAATATATATGATATTCCATGAGAAGGCATATCATGTACGTCAAGTCACCAGATGTAGAACTAATAATGTTTCTGGGCGATCGGGATGCTCAAACTAAAGGTGGGAAACTGTTGTCCTCGTAGATTAAATGGATTGTGAAAAGTATGCAAAGAGTACGGGTGTACTCTTTAGGTGAAAAGCTTACAACCAGCCTTTCGCAATGAAAGATATGCTCCAGAGCTATTGATAAGTCCATGACGTAGATTGTTTGTTTGTTTGTTTGTTTGTTTGTTTTCGAATTTCGCACAAAGCTATTCGAGGGCTATCTGTGCTAGCCGTCTCTAATTTAGCAGTGTAAGGCTAGAGGAAAGACAGCTAGCCATCACAACCAATCGCCAACTCTTGGGCTACTCTTTTACCAACGAATAGTGGGATTGACCGTCACTTTATAACGCCCCCACGGCTGAAAAGGCGAGCATGTTTGGTGTGACAGAGATTCGAGCCCCCGACCCTCAGATAACGAATCGAACGCTTTTAAACCATTTAGCCATGCAGGGCAGGGCCTGATCGTATGGTACCGAGCAAGCCTATGGCAACCTGGAACTGATTAATAAGAACATGGGCTGAAAATCTGCGTTGTTCAATTTTTCTTGAATGTTATTAGCGAAACAGTGGCTAAAGTTTACTTATATAATATTTTAATTGGAATACACTTTATTGATCTACACTTAGTCACGCGCAAGAAAAATGTTAATAACAATACAAATAATTTGATATTCAAGCATTTCTAACCCTAACAAGTTTACATCACGTGTCAACCCCTAACATTAATTAAACTCTCTGTTGTTCGCGAAAGAAGTGAAATCATTGAAGGTCAGTAAACATTAGCGTAGTCTTAATATCATAATTGATTTTGTAATTATGTAAATGAATACGTAATAAAGAAAATGTGGAAAAAATATTCTCGTGAGTAAGCACGTGAATCTATTCCGTTTTTGTTGGGTTTTTTTTTTTAATTAAGTAAACATCAAAAGATTCGTCAACCGACCTGAAACTTATCTCAAATTGCCACACGACGGTTTAGTGAATTTTGCTATTGATTAAGCTATAGTTGCTGTCTTTATATGAGACATTCTTTCCTTTTTCTCCATCTGACGACAGGTGACGCTTAGGCATCAGTAGTCCAACTGTTAACTAGTATTAATTTCACAGTGATAAATCGAAAACAAGTCGTGATTATATATGTAAAAAAAACGGCTCGTTTTGGTTGAGAATTTTTTTTTTTTTACGTAGAGAAGTGAACAACGTTTCAACCTTCTTCGGTCATCGTCAGGTTCACAAAGAAAGAGAGAGGTCATGTGGTCAGCCTCCGGTCAGTTAAATCGGTTTTTACATATATATTTCTCTACAAGTAGGTTTTCTCGACATCACTGAAGTCGCGATTGTCTAAGGTTTCCATCCATCAGCATTTCCAGGCTTTACTAACACTAGCTAAATTAGCTTCGACATATTATTACACGAGAAAACGTCAATATTTTGTTGGAGAGCATCATTATTTAGATTCACGTAAATAATGACCAGAAATATTTAATGTAATAAATAATTAATTGTTAATTTTATTTCAAAATTATCCAAATACTGCACGATAAAGGTTAACAAAAGGAACGATAACCTTCAATTTTCACCAATGTATCATCTTCTTACAAAGCTCTTATCTTATCTTATCTCTTATCTTATCTTATCTTTAAAAGAAGAGTCCAAGAGTTGGCGGTGGTTGGTGATGACTAGCTACCTTCCCTATGATCTTATACTGCTAAATTAGGGACGGCTAACGCAGATAATCCTCCTGTAGCTTTGCGCAAGATTAAAAAAACAAATTCAACAGTCTCCCAGTAGGTGACGTTTCAATCGATACAATTAATCAATTTATACTTTACAATCAGACAATGTATGAATATTTGTTGGAAGTGTCTCTGTTCTTATTAGGCACACAGTTATAATTAACATCGTCCCCAGTGGCTCAGCGGTACGTCTTCGGACTTACAAAGCTAAATTCCGGGTTTCGATACCCGTGATGAGCAGAGCTCAGAGAGCCCGTTGTGTAACTTTGTGCCTAATTCAACAACAACATAATTAACATTACACTGTAGAATAGAGAAAGAAAATCTAGTTCAGGTTTGGAAACTTTTGTTGAACTACACTTTCTGCTATCTTGACGCTCATCCGGCAAATGGTAGAAACCCCCCCACACACACACACTTTTGTTATAGATATGAACACATTCTATTGCTTCAAGCAATTGGAGAGCGAAACCAGAGTTGACAAATGTCGACATAAGGCTTTCAGATGTCCTAAGATAAGCAAGAATTTCATACAATTGGAAACAAAATAGATTAAAATGCTATCAAACCGTAGCGACACCTAGTGTTACGTGTGATAAACAGGTGTTTTTTTTCTTTTACAAAGTGCGTATCACTCAGTATAACATAGCTGTATGTTATCTGATATAAACATTTAAACGTAGAGAGATAACACTTTTCCGCTGTTATCTCTTATTTCTAAGCAACGAAACATAAAATTAGAGTTACTATAAAATTCGACACCGAATCCAAGAAAAAGAAAGTAACCTTACAAACATGAATACATACATATCTACAAGTACTTCTGTTTGTTTGTTTTGAATTTCGAAAGTAACCTTACAAACATGAATACAAACATATCTACAAGTACTTCTGTTTGTTTGTTTTGAATTTCGAAAGTAACCTTACAAACATGAATACATACATATCTACAAGTACTTCTGTTTGTTTGTTTTGAATTTCGAAAGTAACCTTACAAACATGAATACATACATATCTACAAGTACTTCTGTTTGTTTGTTTTGAATTTCGCACAAAGCTACTCGAGAGCTATCTGCACTAGCCGTCCTAATTTAGCAGTGTAAGACTAGAGGGAAGGCAACTAGTCATCACCACCCACCGCCAACTCTTGGGCTACTCTTTTACCAACGAATAGTGGGATTGACCGTAACATTATAACGATCCCACGGCTTAAAGAGCGAGCATGTTTTGCGAGACGGGGATGCGAACCTGCGACCCTCAGATTAGGAGTCGCACGCCTTAACACGCTTGGCCATGCCGGGCCCACAAGTTCTTCTATACAGAACCTTATCTCTTTTCCTGCTTATTTATTTAACAGAAGGTTAATATGTCAATTATTTTTAAGAGAGTAATGCATATATAATTTGTGGTATCAATGTGTAGAAGTAATGTATTGTCAGATAATAACTGATTAAAAATAATTTTAGGTTTTATATCTTTAATTATTCGTGGTATTTAAATTACATGTGACTTTGTTTCCTTTCACTTCGACACCTTATGTTTGGAAGCAGGAACTTGACGATTCAAGATCAAAGTTTGTTTCCTTTGTCCTTATAGATGTATCTGTCACTTCAACATTAGATTCGTTTTCAAAGAAAAAAAAACAACTTTATAAAGATTTACGTCATATCTTGAAATTATAATTTCTTATTCAAATATTGTTAGCTTCACGTTGCACAAGACTGTTTGATCATAAACCTAATCGAAAAGAAAATCAACTCTTATTAGGTTTGCCATAAACGTGTTTTTAGCAGTTACAAATACAAGGTTAACTGATACTCCATTTCAGGGTATTGCAACCAAGTCATACCCACAATACGTTTTCAGTTACATCGTAACACTCACATCTTCATTACATATGTACAAGCTACGTCAGGTTTTTGTGGTGAGTCGGTGGGGGTTTAATTAACTACGTCAGGTTTTGTGGTGAGTCAATGGGGGTTTAATT
Source organism: Tachypleus tridentatus (assembly GCF_004210375.1). Classification (NCBI taxonomy): domain Eukaryota; kingdom Metazoa; phylum Arthropoda; class Merostomata; order Xiphosura; family Limulidae; genus Tachypleus; species Tachypleus tridentatus. The sequence continues at coordinate 12,263,870 of NC_134835.1, read as the reverse complement.
AACTACGTCAGGTTTTGTGGTGAGTCAGGGGTTTATGGTCAGGTTTTTGTGGTGGTCAATGGGGTTTAATTAACTACGTCAGGTTTTGTGGTGATTTTTAATTAACTACGTCAGATTTTTGTGGTGAGTCAGTGGGGGTTTAATTAACTACGTCAGGTTTTTGTGGTGAGTCAATGGGGTTTAATTAACTACGTCAGATTTTTGTGGTGAGTCGATGGGGGTTTAATTAACTACGTCAGGTTTTTGTGGTGAGTCAATGGGGGTTTAATTAACTACGTCAGGTTTTTGTGGTGAGTCAGTGGGGGTTTAATTAGGATGTTCTGAGACTGATGCTCTGTGTTGAGAATATCCGGGGACCAGTGTATTAAAATATATTCGAAAAAGGTTTCACGAATTCTCGACAATATTCTACTATACGTTTTGTGCAGTTTATTTATGCTGTGAATTCAAAATATATTATTTTATCACAGATTAATAGAACAACTCTGGCCCGACATGACTAGAAGGTTAGAGCGCTCGACTCGTAATCAAAGAGTCGCGGGTTCGCATCCCCGTCGCACCAGACATGCTCGCCCTTTCAGCCGTGGGGTCTATATAATGTTTCAGCCAAACTCACCATTCGTTAGTAAAAGAGTAGCTCAAGAGTTGGCGGTTGGTGGTGATAACTAGCTGTCTTCCCTCCAGTATTGCACTGCTAAAATAAGAACTTCTAGCGTAAGTAGCCCACGTGTAACTTTACGCGAAATTCTAAAATACGCACACACGGCTAAAAAGGCGAACATGTTTGGTGTGACGGGGATGCCAACCCGCGAATCTCAGATTACGAGTCGAACGCTTTAACCCACCTGGCCATGCCGGGCTCTAGTGTTTGGAACAGTCATTGTATATCATTAGTTTTTTTACACATTTTGACTAGCGCCGTTGTATCTTTTATTAATTTCTTCAACATCTTGAGCTTGAATACCAATTCCAAAATAGCAGATGTCAGAAAGTAATCTTTGAGACAAAATATATATTTATTACTATTGGATTTTCCTTTCATATAACAAAAGCAATGACTTTTAGGAAGATAGGCCAGAACTAGTAACTTTTATCAAAATCGATATCTAGTGATTTCCGTCCTGATGTCGAATCTGATACCAGTGCTGGTACTTTTGACACCTGAGTCATAGTTCTCTGTTAATAGAATCAGAGTGACATGTCCACCATACTGTTATTTCTATGTCATTGTTCGTTTGTCACATCAACCATCTCTTCTCGTTACGGGTTCGTACTTAACTATTGTATTTTCAAAAATTCATTTCCTCTGCTAAAGAATTTGAACGTCATATGAAATGAAATAATTTATATAATAGTTTATCTTTAGAACTAATATCCATTACGATAATGACATATTCTATAGAAATACGAACCATTTTATGTCAATTCTCATGTCAGTCAGTATGTCGTCTGGTATTAGATGAAAGAGACACACAGGTTTTTGACATAATTTTTTATTATGTATATTTTTCCGAATTTTTTACATTTCTTTCCAAGCTCCACATTCCACTGTAGCCTTAAGCATAAATGTAAATAAAACAAACTAAAAGAGCACATTATAACGCCCCCCACGGCTGAAATGGCCAGCATGTTTGGTGCAACGGGAAATCGAACCCGCGACCCTCAGATAACGAGTCGAGTGCCTTAACCCACCTAGCTATGTTGGGCCTGAGAAGTTTGAATTTATTAACATTTTTCCTTATTGTTTTCACTGTTAAACACAAAAAGTTTGATGGATCTAAAACTTATGTGGTTATTCTGTCCTTTTTCATTACGTTTTACAGTAGGCTGTACATAAGGTAAACAATAAGCACTCTGTGCTTACACTTTTTAATTTTATTCATTCTGCAACAATACAAAACTGCTAACTGATTGAGAAAGGTCGTTGAATCAAATGACCCGGGATGGCTAGGTGGGTTAAGGTGTTCGACTCGTAATCTGAGGGTCGCGGGTTCGAATCTTCATCACACCAAAAATGCTTGACTCCACGGTCACTCTCACTATTCGTTTGTAAAAAAGTATCACAAGAGTTGGCGGTGGGTGGTGATGACTAGCTGCCTTCCCTCTATTCTTACACTGCTAAATTAGGGACGGCTAGAGCAAATAGATATCGAGTAGCTTTGATCGAAATTAGAAAAAAACAAACTTTGACTCAAACTCTTTTTGTTTTAAAGAATATTTTTTTCGTCAAAAGAAAACGAAAGGTTAAAGGCCACGGAATACATATGTATTATTTTTTCTAGCATTTAACTTTCAACCACTTTCGATTTCAAAGAATAATAGGTCAGTCTTCCATATGTGCACAAGCTTTGAATTTTATCTCGAGTTCTATATCAGCCATCTTTTGAACTTTTAATGGAATATTGTTGAATGCTGTTCTCTTAATCTTTTAAACTTTAAATAATTTACAATAATCTGAGATAAACTAAAGGGAAGATAGGTTAAGATAGACTACAGATACCTAGAAATAAAACAAACAACTCTTGTTACTTTTACCGATCTATCTCATTACAGTACAAACGTTGTAACCAGTGTATCCATTACAGCACAAACGTAATACAAACGAAATTTATGGAATTATGAATTATCCATTGCCATCAAAGTATCTGAAGTGAACTGGATAAAAAATATTTTTTCAATTGATTTTAAAATTACCAACCCATTTGAAAAAAAAAATCCTTTGACTATGTATATATATGTGTATCATATAATACAGTAATTTAAATAAAGGATTTTCTATAATAAAATTATTTTTAAAGACATTTTTAAAAATGAGTTTGTTAAAATAAACTTGTCAAGTGACTTCGTTTTTTGTAAAGACATAAAACCATTTGAAATCGTTGACAGAAACATAAGTTTGGAAATAAATAATTCTAGTTGTCTACAGAGTATCTAGTCGTCTACACAGTATATACTATTCCTACAGTTACAAAAAACGGAGATTTAAGATATAAATCAAAATTATTCTCATTACACCTAATCGAGATTACCAATCACAACAATGTCTATCACTTGAGTGCTAAGATGTAACTCAAATTTCTCATTTGTTTAACTTTATGGTAGGTCATATTTTATTGGTTGATTCACAACAGGCACAAACCGACTCTCAGCGTCTCCTAACGATGATGGTTTGTGAATCCAAATCGATAGACGAAGGATGACGAAGTTACAGTCGCGTGCTGACGCCACGTGCACAAAGATTGCAAGTGATGGCAGGTGTGTTACTAGAATGTTTTGGAACTGAAACAATGGGATACCTAATGAGGTAAAATTAAATAGTATAGCCAGTGACATAAGAAAAGTGTTGTCTGTTCAGAAGGCCACTAAACATATCCTTCACTATACCTGGTCAAGACAGCACAGACTTTGTGGAACTCCGAATGAATTTCAAATGCACCAGTCATTTAGTTTTATGGGGTTGGTTTATTACCACCATAAACGGTAGGCACATTTAATATCTGCTATTCTTAGATATTTTGGAGAAAAATGTTGTCTTTATTTACTGTTATTATTATCACTTGAATAATCAGAATTTTACTTTTGTTTCTTAAACTTCATTCAAACTATTATGGTTGTTCGGGTAACTGCTCGTTCATTCCAATACATTTTCATAATATCTTTACCAAAAGGAGAAAATGTCATATTTTCTTTTAATGTTAAAAAGCTAATAAACATGGACAACTCGGTTACTTGTTGTTTATTTATTTTAAGTTTTGAAATTCCATCAGTGGATTAGTTAATATAGAAATACTTCCATTGGAAGTCTTTGAGATATAAATTTGATTAATATTCAAAAAAATAGAGTTTTCGCAGGCTACTATTTGAACATGAACAGATAGATAATCGTGTCATAAATAAAACCTTTCGTTTTATTAACGAACTAAAATATTTTGTATTCAGTATGTTACCTGTGGCCATTATTAACTTCCACAAGCGTTTCTACTATCGTAAACTTGATGATTAGACAAATGTGTGTTCGCTATTGCGGTACCCTGACGTAAAACAAACAGTTCTGTTTGTTTTTACAGAAAAACCATCTTAAGATATCTGTTGTGTCTACCGGAAGAAATGGAATTCCAGGTTTAATTTTTGTAAGTCTGTAAGGTTACCTTTGTCCAACAGGAAGACCAACCAGTGATTATGTAAATAAAATACTCCTGTTTATAAAAACTCTATTTAAATATATGTTGTTTCTTTTATAGATTTTAATTATGATCTACTGTATCACAGACAAAAATGTTTTATATTATTTGTGTTCTTCTTCCCCAATTTACAAAATGTTTTACCAATAATTAACAAAATGTTTTATGTTATTTGTGTTCTTCTTCCCTTTGTATTCCAATAATTAACAAAATGTTTTATGTTATTTGTGTTCTTCTTCCCTTTGTATTCCAATAATTAACAAAATGTTTTATGTTATTTGTGTTCTTCTTCCCTTTGTATTCCAACAATTTACAAAATGTTTTATGTTATTTGTGTTCTTCTTTCCTTTGTATTCCAATAATTAACAAAATGTTTTAATTTGTGTTCTTCTTCCCTTTGTATTCAATAATGTGTTTTGTATTATCTGTGTTCTTCTTCCCTTTGTATTCCAATAATTCACAAAATGTTTTGTATTATCTGTGTTCTTCTTCCCTTTGTATTCCAATAATTCACAATTTTATTATTTGTGTTCTTCTTCCCTTTGTATTCCAATAATTAACAAAATGTTTTATATTACTTGTGTTCTTCTTCCCTTTGTATTCCAATGATTAACAAAATGTTTTGTATTATTTATGTTCTTCTACCCTTTGTATTCCAATAATTAACAAAATGTTTTATGTTATTTATGTTCTTCTTCCCTTTGTATTCCAATAATTAACAAAATGTTTTATGTTATTTATGTTCTTCTTCCCTTTCTATTCCAATAATTAACAAAATGTTTTATGTTATTTATGTTCTTCTTCCCTTTGTATTCCAATATTAACAAAATGTTTTATGTTATTTATGTTCTTCTTCCCTTTGTATTCCAATAATTCACAAAATGTTTGGTATTATTTGTGTACTTTTTCCCTTTGTATTCCAATAATTCACAAAATGTGTTTTATTATTTGTGTTCTTCTTCCTTTTGTATTTCAATAATTAACAAAATGTTTTATGTTATTTATGTTCTTCTTCCCTTTGTATACCAACAATTAACATATTTAATGAGTAGCATTTTATCAAATAGAACTTTTTGTTTTGTTTTTTTGTAAAGTACGTGAACTTCATATATGGGATGTTGTCACTTGTTAAGTTTCTTTCGATAACTTGAGTTAAACGTTTACTTTTTAACACTAAAAACATCGATAAAATTGTGAAGTGTCTGCTTCCGAAGGTGGATTTAAGCTATCAATTTTATATGAAGCTAATTTCCCGTCTTATAACGAAAAAGTTCGGGGATCCATTTATGTTGTAGGCAAAGCATTGATAGTTCATTGTGTAGTTTTAGGCCTAAACATTTGTAGCTTATTTACCGAGACGAATGAAATTTATTTGTTAATTTTTACTAATGTCTATTTGTATAACTCTGTGAAATACAACCAATTCGTCTATTAGCGTTGCATTTGAATCTCGTACAGAAGTTTTCTAAATATTTTAAATTTATCTTGTGTTTTGTGATTGAAAATCGTGCATAGTAACACAATAAAGGTGATTTACTGACTGTAGTAAAGTTACCGTGTAAAAGGAATAATAACATAAAGTCTAGCAAAACGTTTGTTTTGAAGTAGGAATTCTTTTCCGTGGAAAATAATGAAACCAAAACTTAAAATGTTTCAGACAAGACATTTCTAGCTCCACACAGTTTCTATTTAAATTTTGTCTTTCATTTCATCGTTCATAAATTATTACAATTCTATAAAATGGTATTAGTTCGATCACTTATCGAGCACTCAGTGGTTTGATGAATATTTCTGTTCGTATCTTAAAGTCAACAGTTTGGAACTGTGTGGACGGATACTTTGGTCTTATGTAGTCTTAGTCAAAGCTAGAATGCAATTACGTACAAATCAACAGATTAACTATGGCTTTATTTGGGCTTATTAGCTTAGACGTTTCATAGATTCATCCAGTATTCAAAGCTTTAAAACTCTGAGGAGCGTTACGTGAAGGAAAGTTAATCATAAATAACATTATAATGCTTTCCAGTGTCAAACTATCCTTGTTTTGACAGTTAGTGTTAAACGTTTCATTTTTCTGTATTTTCGACGTAATGAATTACTCTATCTATAAAGTACAATAAAAGTTTAGTTTCACTACTTGTAATAGGAGAATTTTATGAAAATTAAACTGTACAATAAACACAAAATGGTGGATAGCAATGGAAAAGTTTAACACAAATACCCGAGTAAGATATCAAAAACTAAAACATTAAGAATGCGTAATTATTCCACATGACATCCGACTGTGGTTAGAACAGTCGACTCGTAATGTGAGGACCGCAGGTTCGAATCTCCATCACATCAAACATGCTCGCCCTTTCAGTCGTGTGGGCGTTATAATTTAACGTAAATCCCATTAATAGTTGGTAAAATAGTAGCCCAAGAATTGGCGATGGATTGCGATGACTAGCTGTCCTCCATCTAGTCTTACACTGCTAAATTAGGGACAGCTAGCGAAGATAGCCCTCAAGTAGCTTTGCGCCAAATTCAAAAGCAAACAATCATTCTACCAGATATAATAATTGTTTAGAAAAAAAAAAAAAACTTACGTTCTAGTTGTCTGTGGTTTTCCTGTTAAAAATGTACAATTTTCCAATCTTGGCATACATTACATTTTTATTTCCAGTTGTAAAAGTCTCTCATGAATAAGTGATTATAAAATTTTCTTAATGGAACGTTAAGTTTTCTCAATAATAAAACATAGATAACGTTTCGACAAGGCTCGTTAATTATGCCTTTCATATCCTAACAAGTCGTGGTTTTATTGGCTCCATTCTTTTGATTTTAGTTTAAATTCACACACAATATCTGGAAACGGTGTTAAACCTGCTAGACTTTTTCCATTGGGATATATTTAATTTTCCCATAAAGTAGATAATCGAGTTTTAACTTGAATTTAACACTGAAATTTTGCACATATTTAAACGATTTTCACACATTAATGTAGACTAAATATTCTACATTTGTATGTATGTACGTAACAAGAGTCTGATGCCGAAAAAACATATTGAATATTTTATAATGATAATTTATTGATGTTGAGATTTCGTAGAAGTTTTTACATGTCCAGTAATTTCATCAAAGTGAGTATTTGAAAAGCATAACCAGCTATAAATTCTTAACAAGAGTTCCATAAAGGTCTTAATGTACAAATAATATGTCAAGAAACCAGTGAAACAGTTTGGTTAGTTTTTGGTAATTTTTTTTTCAAAGGGTTGTTGTTTTGAATTAAGCACAAAGCTACACAATGGGCTATCTGTGCTCTGCCCACCACGGGTATCGAAACCCGGTTTTTAGCGTTGTAAGTCCGCAGACATACTGCTGAGTCATTGGTCCCAATCATAATCAACGTTTTCTTAAGGTGAGAATTGTGAAAAAGAACCTTCTAACTCAAAACAGTCATCGATATAAAACTAAAAATGCTGTTAACAATGTAACAGTCAATGATTTAGAAGTGTTGAAGGATCATAGGTCAAACGTTCGTCTGCCACACCACGAAATTAACATGCGTTTTAATAAGAAAAATGAACAATAAAACTGGCATCACAACAGCTTATTAATTGAGTCTACGGTCTAAGTAAAAGATCCTTGTAAGCTATTGACTTAAGACCTTAGCTAATTTGTGGATTGAGAAAGAGTGACGTAGTTGTTGTAAGCTCGTGGAAACATTGTTGCAGGGATATTATGACGAATAAGAAAGATATTGTCCTTAATCCTAATGGATTGAATATAACCAGCTTTTCCATAAGTATAAATGACCAGACTGTTAAGGCACAGTTTGAGGGTCGCGGGTTCGAATCGCCATCACACCAAACATACTTGCTCCTTTCAGCCGTGGGAGCGTTATAATGTGACGATCAATCCCACTATTCGTTGGTAAAATAGTAGCCCAAGAGTTGGCGGTGGATGGTGATGACTAGTTGTCTTCCCTCTAGTCTTATACTGCTAAATTAGAGACTGTTTATGGTATAGTTTCTGTAATATCATATACCCACGACATGACATGGGTATCGAAAACTATGAGCAAGAAATTTTGAAAGATTGAATGCTTATTATTCTCATTAATTGTGTTATCTAAATATATACATCAATACCAATACCCATGTTTTGTCGTGAATAAATAATATTATGGAAACTATACCCAGAAAGGTTCCTAATTTAGCAGTATAAAACTAAAGAGATGACAACTAGTCATCACCACCCACTGCAAACTCTTGGGCTACTATTTTACCAATGAATAGTGGGATAGACAGTCACTTATAACGCCCCCCCCCCCGGCTGAAAGAAGCGAGCAATTTTGGTGTGAAGGAGATTCGAACCCATGACTCTCACATTGCGCCTTAACTGTCTGGTTATGCCGGGCCGGCCGTTTTATTACCGATGCTAAGGAACTGCGCGTGGAAAAGTTTTATTGATCAAACTGCAAATATTTCGTTCCATAAAGTGTTTTGCTCATTGGTATAGTAGGGAAAAAATTTATATCAGAGAAATATACTAAAGAAACGAGGTTAAATACCCAAGAGTACTTTCGTTCAATAGTTTTAATCTTTATGTGGTTTATCACAGTCTTCCCATTACGATGAAGTATGTTAAAACAAGTGAATATCTTATTATTCTAATTAATATTTAATTATTTAGCAACGTTAACGTCAGGAATCATAAAAGTCAATTAAGGAAGCCAATATTCCCAATTTTGACACCAAAAAATCGTGTAAACACACAAAAACTTTTGGCATGACTACTTTGCATTTGCAATAATGTATCGTTTTACCAAGTCCAATATAAATTGTTTGATACGCACATGAATAGTTCAAAAATTCCATATCGTTCGTTTCTTCTTCTTTGCAAAATTGAGCAAAGGGATTTTTTTAAAATTGTCTATATATGTCGGTTTGAATATTTGAACAGTATCTTTGTACTAAGTCCTGCATACATTGGTCGAAATATGGGTAAATAAATGACCAAAACTCGTAAAATTATGGATTTATTTAACCTTTTGATCCGTCTAAAATGACAAAATATAAGTACACCGACATTGTTTTGTACGTATATGTGTGAGACCTGTACAAAATATATTTGTATGTCATCCCATATGAGTTGGTCAAAATATTGTCCAGTAATTGACATAATAATTGCGAGCTCTTATCCCAATAATGAAAACTAAAAACGGGCAAATTCCATATATTTTTTGCCAATGTCTTGAGCGCATGAAACGTTATTTTTGTACCAATTTTCATTTTGATTGTTCCAAATTTAACTACACAGGATATCAAAATATAAGATATTGGGGTTGACATTTAAACCAATAAAAGTCTTTAAAAAATTCAAATTTTAATAAATTTGAATCAGTTTTATGGGCATATTGAACAACGGTGTAACCTAATAAAAGACATGATAGCAGTGTTTTTTTTAATATTTTATGAGTAAAAATCGAAAGAAATCAATAGTCTATACACAGGTTTATTTTCTTAATCGCTAAGACAGTGTTATTTGATAGTAGCTTTTCGTTTCTTTATTTGACCGAGTAATAAAATAATGACTATTGATTTTCTCGTAGTTTCAATTTAAAGAATGTAATAATACGGTTATATGATAATCATGACTTAATAAACAATATGTACAGAAACTTCCAAACGTATTTTATTTGTGAATATCAGTTCCATTTTAGTCTGCTCGTAAGAAATAATAACCCATAAGCGGTAACGTCTTATTCAGTTTCTCGAGCATTCGATTTTATTCGCTCTGGTTTGGTTTGTTTGAAATTTCGTATAAAACTACACGAGGGCTACCTGCACTGGCCTTTCTTAATTTTGCATTGTAAGACTAGACGGAAGGCAGCTAGCCATCACTACACACCGCAAACTCTTGGGCTACTCTTTTACCAACGAATAGTGGGATTGATCTATCTTTATAACGCCCCCACGGTTGAAAGAGAGACGTTTGGTGTGACGGGATTCGAACCTGTGACCTCCAGATTAGGAATCCAGTGCCTTAACCTCCTGGCCATACCGGACCAGAAGGCTACTAAAAGAAGGTATTTCAATAAACACTTCCAATGCTATTTCTCAATTGTTTAGATAGTTTCTTCTTTTATTCTGAGAGAAATACCTTATCTGTTATTAGAGTATTGGTTTTCTTAAGTAAGTTCTGATACTGGAAATTGTACTACAAATTCATTTGAGAATTTAACACAAAGTACTTCCCTCAATAAAAGTTAAAAATGAGTACGAAGACCTAGCTATCAATTGCAGAGGAGAGAGAGTCAATCGGTTCTGCAAGGTTTGGTTTGAACATAGAGTAGAGCTACACAAGGGTTATCTGCACTAGCCGTCCCTAAGTTTGCAGTGTAAGACTAGAGGGAAGGCAGCTAGTCATTACCACCCACCACCAACTCTTGGGCTACTATTTTACCAAAAAATAGTGTGATGAACCGTCACATTATAACGCCCCTACGACTGAAAGCGCGAGCATGTTTCGTGTGACAAAGATGTTTTGCAAGGATATGACACAAAAATTTAAAAAATGTTTTGTAAGTGGTAAGAATGCCTTTGGCTGGCAAACAGGAACGAGAGATGACATTATGACATTAAAGATACAATTAATAATCCGCCAAGCAGAGGACATCCGAGATGATTCAAAATCTGTGGATAAGTTTTTATTTAAATCAAGTAGTTGTATCGTAATACAAGCTATTCAGAAGGCAATACATTCCAGAATCTGCAGTCTGGGGTAAAAGGAATCAGATATAGATCTTAATGCATTGTAACCATAAGTCTGACAAGGTGTAATTAATATTTTAATCGAATATGAAAAAAGGAGTAAGCCAAGATCCATTTAGTAGTAAGGTGTTTACAATACATATTGACTTGTCCTTTTCTCATCACAGTAACCCAATGGGAATAAAAGCTTTGGCAAATATGTAGCACTGGAAACAACAATTTATTTTCAATAATTATCCAAGATGATTAAGTAAAAATGAAGCCCAATATATCAATTCATTTACTATTGAATTATATTGTCCACCATCAAACAAATCAGTAGATGTTAATATAAAATAAAACGTTTTTGTTCTGGACACAATTAAAAGCATAGTCAAATTTAGTTTATTATTGATTAATTTTTCCATTCTTATTAACCCCCCTATATTGGTTCAAGGTTAAGTCTCTAGGCCAAAAACTGAGTTTTGATACTGTTGTTATTATGTTAATACTATACAATGAACTGATTGCATCTTGACTTAAAGAATACATCTTTCATACCATAAATCGTCCCCCTGTTGGTACAGCGGTTAATCTTCGGATCTACCACGATAAAATGAGGGGTTCGATTCATCTCGGTAGATACAGCTTTGCTGTAAGAGAAATACACACAAACAATATCACGAGTGATCGAGTGAGAAAGAATCGAAGAGCTATTTTTAATATTGTTGGTTTTTACAGCATGTAAATATTTTAGACTAATTATACACGTATGTATCTACGTTACCAACTTCACTATAAAACCAGACTAAATAGTCTCAGGTTGTTAAACATAAAACCTACGAATTAAGTGACTTATTTGTCGACATTGGCATGAAATTTATTGAAACATATTTAGATTATAAACGCTTGTAGACGAGTATTTTCTTGTTATGATCGTTCTGCTGAGCAAATTAAAATTCGTCACTTTTAAGAACTTGTTGAAATGAAAGCCCAAATCTCTAGTAAAAAAAATAAGTAATTAATCAAATACATTTTAATTTCATTCCAAAACCACAAACATAAAACCATAAACTGGTCATTTCATAATAGTTATTTAATTAGAGAATGGGGGCTGGCATGACCTAGCGCGTTAAGACGTGCGACTCGTGATCTGAGGGTCGTGAGTTCGCGCCCGAGTCGCGCTAAACATGCTCGCCCTCCCAGCCGTGGTGGCGTTATAATGTGACGGTCAATCCCACTTTTCGTTGGTAAAAGAGTAGCCCAAGAGTTGGCGGTGGGTGGTGATGACTAGCTGCCTTCCCTCTAGTCTTACACTGCTAAATTAGGGACGGCTAGCACAGATAGCCCTCGAGTAGCTTTGTGCGAAATTCAAAAACAAAAAAAATTTAATTAGAGTAATTTGGTATTGTTTTTTTTTTCCTTATTTCCTTTGGCTTGAATAAAGGTAAGATCGTTATAAAAGTAGACATTGCTGATAAATCAAAAAAATAAAATATCTTGACATAATCAGAGTGTAAACCATCATTCGATAGTTTCATCGGATTTACGTCATCCTTGGCTTTCATTGGTCCGAATAATTACGTGTATGTAATGTTAAACTTGGTACTCATGAATCAAAAAATTAGCATACGTTTTGTATCAGTCTGTATTTTATCAGTCGAAAAGTCTACCTGTTATGTACTATGTTCGATTTGTTATTTTTAACCAATCAAATAACATACAGATGTGTTTATATAGACTAGGTTTCCATCAATCGAGATATGCAAACTTTGTAGTGTGGGCAGTGAAATAAACCATCTCTCTAAGTATTCTCACCTTAAGCAAAATTATCCATAACGACCAAGTCTGAGAGCTATTAATAAATTCAGCTTTATCAAAGGTAAAGTAGCCTCTTAAAGTAAACTTTACGACATAACGAATGTTTATTGTGTTAACGAATGTTTATCGTGTTAACGATACGATTTTTGTTGAAATAAATTTCACCTTATTAAATGAAGCTAAAATCGAACTGCACATGTATAAAATAACATGCACACTAAAACGAACTGCACATGCACACTAAAACGTAAAAAAAATAACATGCACACATAATAGGATAATGTTTTAAAAATATAATTAGTGTTTTCATGTGCACCCGCGTATCCCAGTGGTGGGCTTGTCATATCCGAAGGTCCTAGACTGGTGTTCTGGAGTTTCATCAACTGGAACGTTATAACCATGACGACAAGCAAGATAATTGATTAAGGATTATGATGTAGGCAGCTGCTGGGAAACTTTTTATCTTCTTGTCAGAAGCTCAAAGCTTGGAATGGTTAAACTGACCGCTTATTCCACGTGTAACACAAGTTGTTTAGGTTCTACCAAAAACCACATATTAATAATTGACTAACGTAATGGTTACTTTTGTTTAGGGAAATATTAATATAAATAATATTGTATTGTTATCTGTGTTAACGTTAACATAATCAAAACATAATCAAATGAACGAATAAGTTTGTTCATGTGCTTATATATTTATTTATTGATACATATATACGATATTAATACTGAACAGGAAACTTAACTAAAATCAAACAAAAAGACAGCACTTCATTAAAAACAGCAAATCTAAACCTCTGAATAATAACAATTTGTTATAAACAAAAACAAGCCGATACAAATATCAAAACGTTCTACTGATCGAAAGGATTCCACATTATGGCTACTGCCCTGGGGATCCTTTCGATTGGTACAGCGTTTTTTTTATTTTGTTTGGACTTGTTTTTCTTTACAACAAATTGTGTATACTTAGAGAGAGATAGATAGACAATGATTGTTGTATGAAAGACCTCGGGAACTACAGCATAATTGATTATTCTAAAAGCTTGTTTTACCACTGCTATATTTTCTAGCCGAGGCTTATGACTTACTTTTATCGACTTCTGTCGTCATTAAAGGAACCGGAAAATTAGGATCATGTATCATAATTTATACAGTTTGTGGTGTAACTTTTAATCAGTGAGTAAATTCTAAACTTTACCTTTAATTCTTCAGGTAATATGAAGCACTTGTTTATTAGTTTGTTTGTTTGTTTTCGAATTTTGCACAAAGCTACTCGAGGGCTATCTGTGCTAGCCGTCCCTAATTTAGCAGTGTAAGACTAAAGGGAAGACAGCTAGTCATTACCACCCACCGCCAACTCTTGGGCTACTCTTTTATCAACGAATAGTTGGATTGACCGTCACATTATAACGTCCCCACGGCTGGGAGGGCGAGCATGTTTGGCGCGACGGGGTTTCGAACCCGCAACCCTCAGATTACGAGTCGCGCGCTTGGCCAGTTGTAAGCGATAGATGGGTAGTTGTATTTAAATTGTCCAATCTTCACGTATTATAGAAAACTTGGGTGAATATTTCAGCTGTCCACTTGAATAATAAATACTGACATTTCATAAAACGATTTCCTTGTTAGCTTGGGAGGAATTATTGCGATTAATATTTTCGTTTGCTGCTATTTGGACAGTCAAGACAAAGTGTAGTTTATGTGTACATAATTTCGTTAGTTATGCCGTAACGTAACTAGAGTCTCTGTGGTCCTCTGGCTTTTCTAAGTAACATCTTTGGTAAAACTTTAATATACTCTATTGATTACGATGTGCTGTTTGCCAGTTACACAGTGCATACATTTCAGATGCAATTCACACACAATGATATTTATTTCTGTTTCAAGATGTTTCATAAATTCATCTCTTCATGAAACAACATCACTAAAATGTGTTGCTAAAATCTGTATGTACAGGATAAGATATACAAAACATCGAACACTTGTCTAAACTACGTAACAAATTCATTAATTAACAGATGTACTATCTAGTTACTTTACAAAATTTGAGCTTATTAAAACTCAGCTTAAATATGGTGGGAATCGAAATTGTAAATAACCTATTAAACTTTTATTCTCTAGTGAAACTCTCGCCCTCCCAGCCGTGGGGGGCGTTATAACGTGACGGTCAGTCCCACTATTCGTTGGTAAAAGAGTAGCCCAAGAGTGGCGGTGGGTGGTGATGACTAGCTGCCTTCCCTCTAGTCTTACACTGCTAAATTAGGGACGGCTAGCACAGATAGCCCTCAAGTAGCTTTGTGCGAAATTCCAAAAACAACAAACAAACAAACCTAGTGAAACTCGAGTAATACGTGATTCACAACAAGGTTTCTTTGGTAGCAGCATCCGTCGTTTGCCGTTTTCATAACACAAATTTTGACTCTCTAAAGAAATATATATATATATATTTAATAACAACACCCAATGAGAACAATCGATCAGAATAGGTGAGAACTAAATTCAACGTAGTAATTGCTATAGCTAATTAAATATTTTGCTATTACAGCCTTACTTAAATAGATTATAACGCATCACTTAATCAGTCGGATACCTTCATTGTTAGCGATAGTTTCGGCCGTAATCCCAATAATACCGTATGAGAAATAAGTTAGACTTAAGTTCATACACTAGACCTTTAGCGCAAAATACGTTTCATTGTAAAATATACTAATATAAAATAAGTATAAACAGGCATATTAAATTAGCATTATAACAAGTACTGCTAATTAAAGTAACGTTAAAAAATACAAAGATTAGAGTATACCTTAATTACGTATCAAGGGAATAAGGCCTAGCCTTAAAACTAGTAAATCATAAATCATAAATCAAGTTTAGATTTAATAGTGAAAGTTACACGTTAATTGTATATTATAATATGAATACAGACATATTAAAGATGAGTTACAAGTGGCTTATACACTCAAATAATCTGTATTCTTACAGTGATAAGTTGTATGCAGCTCAAGTATTATCAAGCAGGTTAAAGGTCATTCATAATAAACTTGGAATAGTTGAAATGGTATTTTTCAATATTAAGTCCAGTATCGGCAAGATTTTGAGACTTACATGATATTAAAATCAACTTTAAATCGATTAATAATGTGTTTTACACGAAAGTATTTTTCTCTAACGTGTTAAATTCTAAATTATATGGTTTGTGTTGATAAAGGTGAACTGTCACTATACATACACCAAACGTTCATCTTTAAAGTGCATCAAGTCTTTCTGTTATGTTGATTTTCAGTTTCAGACCAACAATCCCATTAATTTTATTTTTCTCCAGTTTACAGTTTTTGTTTGTTTGCTCTGCCCACCACGGGTATCGAAACCCGGTTTTTAGTATGTAAGTCCGCATATGTACAACTGTGCCACTGGGGGGGCAGTTTACAGTTTCAGTGAATAAATGATCACGTGTTATAGGGGGATAATAATAATTATAAAATTAAACACAATTTTAAAACAAGAGTTTTATCATCTCTCATTATTAAAAACGTACAGAAATGTTTATAAGTATCAAAGTCGCCATCTTTGAATTTCAATAAACGTTCCATGTGCTTGTACAATTACTTATTTCTTGTCAGTCCTTCACTATTTCACATTTTGAAAGCAAAACTGAGTTTCTCTTATGGCTCAGGTTATCCTATATTATCACCCTCAATAAATCTATTGAATGGTCACTTTCTGTAATTCTTAGCAGAAAGAATCATATGCAACAATATCAGACTCATTCATCTTACCTATAAGTGATATAAGCGCATTCATGATAAATAGAAGGATATCTTGGTACACGAAAAGTTGATTCTTTAACAGGTAATAACTGTATTAAACGCCCGTAAAAACTGTAAAATTTACGTATCCTGACACACCTATTTAAGCTCCATACTAATTCTGACGAAGAGCCATCCAAACCCTCCGAAATAGTTACATGGACATACAACACACAGTGCTAGTATATTTATATAGATAAGCAGTTACATGGACATACAACAGACAGTGCTATTATATTTATATAGATAAGCAGTTATATGAACATACAACACACAGTGCTAGTATATTTACATAGATAAGCAATTACATGGACATACGACAGACTGTACTATCATATTTATATAGATAAGCAGTTACATGGACATAAAACAGACTGTACTATCATATTTATATAGATAAGTAGTTATATGGACATACAACAGACAGTGCTGGTATATTTTTATAGATAAGTAGTTACATGGACATACAACAGACAGTGCTATTATATTTATATAGATAAGCAGTTACATGGACATACAACAGACAGTGCTATTATATTTATATAGATAAGCAGTTATATGGACATACGACAGACTGTACTATCATATTTATATAGATAAGCAGTTACATGGACATAAAACAGACTGTACTATCATATTTATATAGATAAGTAGTTATATGGACATACAACAGACAGTGCTGGTATATTTTTATAGATAAGTAGTTATATGGACATACAACAGACAGTGCTGGTATATTTTTATAGATAAGTAGTTACATAGACATACAACAGACAGTGCTAGTATATTTATATAGATAAGCAGTTACATGGACATACAACAGACAGTGCTATTATATTTATATAGATAAGCAGTTATATGGACATACAACACACAGTGCTAGTATATTTACATAGATAAGCAATTACATGGACATACGACAAACTGTACTATCATATTTATATAGATAAGCAGTTACATGGACATAAAACAGACTGTACTATCATATTTATATAGATAAGTAGTTATATGGACATACAACATACAACATGAAGAAAATGAATAATAATGTTTATATACATGTCATGACCAGAATTATTTAGCACAAATTAATAAAATTCATTGTTTGTTTCTTTGTTGTTAATCAAAGCTACATAATGGGCTATCTGTGCTGTGTCTCCAATTTCTAACATTATAAGTCCTCAAACCTATTACTCTGACACTAAAAACAAGGTGATGAAGTTTACGTTTTATACAACAAAATTTAGATAAATATAAACGATACATGTGTAAAAGTGCACCACTCTCTCCAGCCTCGTGGTCATGTAAATCCTATCAAAAGGATTTTTAAAGGCAGATGCGATATTCGCCAGTAGTAGTATTGTACAGTATCTCCATGGCCCTCACCAATGGCCTGCTCAAAGACACTTCACTACTCTTCCAGTTGAGATGGTGAGTCTGCCCTCTTTACAAACTAAACCTCTTTTCTTCTAGAGAGTATCCAAGCCTCTGTTCTCCCTGTGACCTGAAATTGATTATAATGTATCATGAATAGTATCTGCTGAGGAACTGGGCACTTGGTAATAGTTGTGAGTAGGATGAGCAGAAGCTACATCTTTGGCTGCTGCTGAGGTTGATTGCAAGGTTGTTTATGTGAAGATGAGTCTTCAGCATGAATTTAGACTCCATCAGGTTGATATATATGGTTTTCAATAATTGTCCATTGAATACTTGAATACTGTTTTAACATTTTGCAAAACAGATTATGGATAACAATCCGAGTGCCTGAAAGAATATTGACCACATTTCAGCTCTTTATAGGTTCTTCTGAGGCCAAAATATATAGTTGTACCACGAAAATTTAGTAGTGCATATCCAGTAATGGTGATATATTTTTTAGAAGGAAACTTCACGTATTGAATCAATGTCTTGAACCTTTCCTGGCTTCTAGATGACTTTTTCTTTGTAACCTTTGAAATGGAAACGTGACGTAGTGGTTCAGTAATACCAGGTTACACCAGCAATACAAATGTTGGGGCATTAGTAGTCACACTTCCCAAAGGAGTGACTGTGGTCAGTTGTGGAGGTACTGTCTCTGGTGTAAACCCCATTGGCAGCCTTGGAAAATCTCATATATTTGATCATCTGCCAACAGTTTATTTTCATCCGTGGGCTTTGCTGAGTCGAGGGAACAAATAAATTGGAGGTCGCTAAAAAGGAAATTCTGTAAGGGAGTTTTCTTAACTTTTATTGTTGAAGATTGTAAGTTAAGCCCGAGAAAGTGAGAAAGAATGTTGCAATACAATTGGTCACTTGATCGTAAAATAGACAAATTTTTTAAGGATTTGATCTTAAATGAATGTTAGGATAGGAACGCGAGGTTAAACGAATTCAGAGTTGTCAGATAATCATTTCTAAGTGTAGATTTTTAAGTTGTACTGGCCAAGATCCAAACATTTCCTGATTCAAGGTTTTCTTTAGATAAAAAGTGTGAAATTCATTACTCTGTCTCTGTTCTAGAAACATTTCTACAGGCTTTGTGTGTATTCACGTGTATATTGTCTGTGAATAATCTATCCCATACATTTCTGGGCTTCCAATTCACTCTTTAGGTTTCATAAGATCTCGTGCTTGACTGAATAACACTCACATGTATATTCCGTTGCTGTAAGACAAAACAAAATAAACTATTAACACCCTGGAACACGACTCATTTCCTTACTTATTATCCGATTGTTATACAAACAGAAAATAGCCCTAATATGAGAGAAATGGGAAGTAATACTTCAGATGTTGGCTAATTCGAACAAGCCATTCGCGGTATAAATGCCAACATCTAGCTTCAGAGCGCGGGAATCCATTAACATAAATCTCTTGTTCTATTTCTGATATAAGTTTAGAACAAGTTATAAGCGACTGTAGAATGGTTAACGTTGGGTGGTGATAACTAGCTACCTTCCATCTAGTCTTACACTGCTGAATTAGGCACGGCTAGCGTAGATAGCCCTCGTGTGGCTTTGGACAATTTTCAAAACAAAAAACAAATTTGAGAAATTACTTTAAAATAGTAATTCAAAATATTTAATCATTTATATTCAGGAATATTTCAGATACGTTATTTTGCAACTCCGATTAATTTATTTAGTGCGATTTTCAAAAGGGAATAGTTTCTAATGCTGTGTAACTTTAAGCAAACGATTCCCTTAAAGATTTTTTTAAAAAATTTCCCATCCTAAAGCACAGTTTATAATTGCTTAGAACCCATCGAAGCTTAGAAATAAGTTTATCTGTGATTTGTATCTAACATGAACTTTCTTTTCTATCAGTAATTTTCTTTCAACAATCCTGTTTCGAAAAGTTTTTATTATGTCAGAGCAAGTTGGTTGGACATTGACTAATAATCTGTTGGACCTACCAATTAAATTTATTGGATATAAAAGGTTCCTGTCTACCTAAATCACTTTACAGAAAATAAAGTGTGGTTAAGCAGAAATCTTTGGCTTCTCAGAAGACTGCAACCAAAAGTTATCTGGTAAAGAATTCTGATACAAAACTTAGGAGTAAACCAATAGTCTGTGAAAGTATTTCTGTAGTTTCTTTTTACGATCTCTTTTGTTCATGGTAGTCCTTTCGTCTTTTTCAAAAATATTGAAATGTACTTCTACAGGAAGTTATCAGATACGAATATATGGGTTTGGTAAGTATGATAAGCTAAAATCCCTATTAAAGTCAACTATTTAAATAACACAAAAGCTTTTTCATCTGTGTGTATTAGTAAAGTTATTAATGCTCAAACAACTATACGACCTCCCTAGTTATTGAAAACAAACAAAACTTGTTACAGGGAAACTAAGTTTGATCAGTAGTATAGATAAAAAATACTGCCTATATCAGTGTGTGCTCAGAACATGTGTGAAAAATGTGCTTCTACAAGTCCTTTCTTATTGTTTATTAATGTTCCATGCTACTCTTGAGGCTTAACTGCTTTAACCTGTTCAGTGCCATAGACGAGATAACTCGTCCAAGCCGATCGGTAACAAAGTGCCACGGACGAGTTAATTCGTTCTCAATAATATCTCACTTCAACGCTAGATGTCAGCACCATAATGCTTTTTACCTGCTTACACATTGTTTCACTTTCGATCCAAAATGGCGTCACGAAAAAGTTACAAAAGGAAGAAGCGTTAGAGTTCTTTTGTAGCAGCTGAAATACTTGGCAGTCAAAGGTCAATGGTAAGAATAAATAACAAATGTCGGCAACTGATGAAATTGAAACAACGTTAAAGACACCAGATATATAAAATGGAGTTTTTTATTGATAACATAAAAAAGCCAGTTTTCTTTATTTCTATTGTAAACAGAAACTTTAATTAAAAGACAATAAAAATGAATATGCTTGACTATCACAGACACAATAATGAAAGGTTTTTTTTAAATATTTTTAAAAGCAACATTTAAAAAACAAGTTACGAAATTTATTCATTAAACATTATAAAAATGCTAAACCAAGTTATAGAATACTTTACTGAGAAACTGGACATCATGTGAAAAGTGTGAAATGTATTTAATACAGTTAGGATAAGCATTTTAAGTATAAGAGCAAATAAGATAAATAGATAAGCTTAATACAGTTTCACACAAAACAAATAATCAACTAATAGCAGATTCAAGCAGAACTAAGACTTTTCATATAAACATTTTTCACAGTAATATACATTTAACATTCTATATGGTTGTCAGCATCACTAGACAAATTTTAAAATACTGTACCTCCATGCAAAAGTCAAATAATTCGCTTTGGTTGGTTTTCCTCACAAAATGAATAGAGGATGACTTTGGAGACTTTAACGACACCTCAATTCATAGAAACTGTTGATGTTGTAGACATTATATCTGTTTGTTTGCTTGTTTTTTTTTTTAATTTCGCGCAAAGCTATCGAGGGCTACTCGCTAGCCGTCACTAATTTACCAGTGTAAGACGCGTGTGTGTGTTTCGTATAGCAAAGCCACAAAGAGCTATCTGCTCAGCCCACCGAGGAGAATCAAACCCCTGATTTTAGCGTTGTAAATCCGGAGACATACCGCTGTACTAGCGGTGGCCCAGTGTAAGACTATAGGGAAGACAGCTATTCATCACCACCCACCGCCAACTCTTGGGCTACTCTTTTACCAATGAATAGTGTGATTGACCGTCACATTATAACGCCCCCACGAGCATGTTTGGTGCAAGGAGGATTCGAACCCGTGACCCTCAGATTACATTATATCTATTACGATCAGAAGTTCTAATTGTTTTATCATAAAGTGATAATCAGGCAAGGTACAACAAACATTTTGTTGTTATTACCGTTTGAAAACTCAGAAATCAAGAGATGCTTATCCTTGTTCATCTTCTGACGGCCAGTCCTGTCATTAATTGTAATTCGCAGTCAAAGAGTTGGCAGCGTGTGCTATTGACTAGATGACTTTGTTTCAATGTATTAAAATTATTTTCTTCAAACGTACTTAGCTCTCGAGCAGTTTTGAGTAGAGATTCAATAAAATAACAAATAGATTTATCCACAAATCTTCAAGCAGTTACTGCGCATGTATGAATTGAATTCTTTGGGTTTGTGTGTTAATTAATTTCTTATTTGACAATGTGTGTTGAGTATTTTAAAATGGGAAATGTATTCTAATTTATACATTTTAATTAATTAATTCTAATTAAAAGCTATCCGCTCTTGCTGATAGTTTTTGTTATGTGTGTTTAATTTCTTTCAACTAATCCATCCATAAGTGAGTTTAATCAAGAACACAATGTACAGTGCATCCATTTGATCTGGAACTTTTTTTCAGTGTTTAATATTTGTATTACTAAATGAAAACAGCAAGATTAGCCATATATTCAATTTTAATTATGTCTACGTCTGAATACTATTCTGAGAAACAGAAAACAACCTCTGAATATTTTTGGTTATGCTATCAGATATCGGTGAACCTGGAGCTGCTCTTTTAATTAATTTGATTAATTAATATTATTCCTTCAATGTTTTGATTAAATTTAGTCAATGAAAGTTCCGAATGCACGAGCAGTTTATACCTCTGTACACACCTGTTTGTCTAGCTATACCCTCGGCAACCCAACTATTATCTTTCTTCATAATATCACTCGTCTGCCCATAAAATTATAGGGGATTACAAATCAAAAATGTTCATATTTGAAAAATTCTATTAATGGGTATTTAGCTCAACCAATACGTCAATCTATACAACGTTACAATAAATGAACAGTTCATGATAAACTGGTTCTAAAGTTTTAAATATGTTTAAATGAGTAGTTTACTGGTTGATGTCCTAAAGATCTCACGTGTTGGTTAGAAAATGGTTACATTCTTTAGTAGAAATATACAAATATTGTTACCACAATTTTATATAGAAGTATAATTACTCTATTTATATGAAAGCTTAATTATGGCTGTTACACGTGGTTGATAAACATGTATTTTATTTCACAGTTAACGTATATCTTGAAGTTATGAGCTAATATATACACCGGCCCAAAATGATGTTTCTTTATTTTACACGTAATAATTAAATAATTGAAAAAACACAACCGTTCAGTTTTTAAAATATTGTAGCTTAACTGAGGCAGTTTTCATTTTCAACTCAGAGGCTTCTATTGTTCACCGTTAGTAGATCTTAGCAGATCTGATATTCCATTTCGTTTCACTTTCGTTGCAACTTGAGTACTTTTCGTGATTCGTGATGAGAATCATTGAAGTAAACAGGTCGAAACGTTGTTCTTTACTTTATTTCAATACAAGCTGTAATTCCAATACCAGTCGTCTTGAGATACATGAGTAGTTTACGAGTCACTTCAGACACACGTGCTGATTTGTCCATAAAACAAACAATCCACCTATCCCGAATCGCTGTACACTAGAATCAGGAACACCTTGTTTCTGTAGTCTTCAGATAACTGTCTGTTGGTAGTCTCCATCAAACACGTGTTCAGAATTGAATGGACCATGTTCAGTGGATGACGTGTAAAACTAAGAAACATATGAGTCGTGCGTACTCGTCTCACCTTTGTTTACTTTTATGTTTGTTATTTTTGTGTCCTTCATAAGATAGAAACCAGTCAGTTTGTGTGCTATTAGAAGTTTTTCTTCAGTTGAGTCAATCTAATGCTTGGAAATTTCAAGGCTTATGAATTATTCAGTTTACATGTTTCTAAGTTATGTCATTAACATAATGGATGATAGAAAACTGAATAAATCCATATTATTATTGCAAAATACGGTTTTCAAATAGCACTAATATATATAGTGTGATAACAATGTAAGCCAATACAATGAATAATAACAACTTTTCCATTAATTAATGAACATAACATTAAAATAAGCCTAAGAAACAATCACAGCCAGCAGCAGCTCTGAATTTCCTAAATTTATTCGTAAGTATCAACATGCATTATTTGTCCCCTTGGAGCTATTATTTATAAATATCAACTTGTATTACTTATATCGTTTGGTTATTGTTCATAAATATTAATCTGCACTGCTTGCCCTTTTGCAGTTATTGTTCATAAATATTAATGTGCACTGCTTACTCCCTTGCGGTTATTGTTCATAAATATTAATGTGCACTGCTTGCCCCCTTGCGGTTATTGTTCATAAATATTAATTTGCACTGCTTACCCCCTTGCGGTTATCGTTCATAAATATTAATGTGCACTGCTTGCCCCCTTGCGGTTATTGTTCATAAATATTAATCTGCACTGCTTACCCCCTTGCGGTTATTGTTCATAAATATTAATCTGCACTGCTTACCCCCTTGCGGTTATCGTTCATAAATATTAATCTGCACTGCTTAACCCCTTGCGGTTATCGTTCATAAATATTAATCTGCACTGCTTGCCCCCTTGCGATTATTGTTCATAAATATTAATCTGCACTGCTTACCCCCTTGCGGTTATTGTTCATAAATATTAATCTGCACTGCTTACCCCCTTGCGGTTATCGTTCATAAATATTAATCTGCACTGCTTACCCCCTTGCGGTTATTGTTCATAAATATTAATGTGCACTGTTTACCCCTTGCGGTTATTGATCATAAATATTAATGTGCACTGTTTACCTTGCGGTTATTGTTCATAAATATTAATCTGCACTGCTTACCCCCTTGCGGTTATTGTTCATAAATATTAATGTGCACTGTTTACCCCTTGCGGTTATTTTTCATAAATATTAATGTGCACTGTTTACCCCTTGCGGTTATTCTTCATAAATATTAATGTGCACTGCTTACCCCCTTGCGGTTATCGTTCATAAATATTAATCTGCACTGCTTACTCCCTTGCGGTTATCGTTCATAAATATTAATCTGCTGCTTACCCCTTGCGGTTATTGTTCATAAATATTAATCTGCACTGCTTGCCCCCTTGCGGTTATTGTTCATAAATATTAATGTGCACTGCTTACCCCCTTGCGGTTATCGTTCATAAATATTAATCTGCACTGCTTACTCCCTTGCGGTTATCGTTCATAAATATTAATCTGCACTGCTTACCCCCTTGCGGTTATTGTTCATAAATATTAATCTGCACTGCTTGCCCCCTTGCGGTTATTGTTCATAAATATTAATCTGCACTGCTTACTCCCTTGCGGTTATTGTTCATAAATATTAATCTGCACTGCTTACCCCCTTGCGGTTATCGTTCATAAATATTAATCTGCACTGCTTACCCCCTTGCGGTTATTGTTCATAAATATTAATGTGCACTGTTTACCCCTTGCGGTTATTCTTCATAAATATTAATCTGCACTGCTTGCCCCCTTGCGGTTATTGTTCATAAATATTAATGTGCACTGCTTACCCCCTTGCGGTTATTGTTCATAAATATTAATGTGCACTGTTTACCCCTTGCGGTTATTCTTCATAAATATTAATGTGCACTGTTTACCCCTTGCGGTTATTGTTCATAAATATTAATCTGCACTGCTTACTCCCTTGCGGTTATTGTTCATAAATATTAATGTGCACTGTTTACCCCTTGTGGTTATTGTTCATAAATATTAATATGCACTGTTTACCCCTTGCGGTTATTCTTCATAAATATTAATGTGCACTGCTTAATCCCTTGCGGTTATCGTTCATGAATATTAATCTGCACTGCTTACTCCCTTGCGGTTACCGTTCATAAATATTAATCTGCACTGCTTACCCCCTTGCGGTTATTGTTCATAAATATTAATCTGCACTGCTTGCCCCCTTGCGGTTATTGTTCATAAATATTAATGTGCACTGCTTACCCCCTTGCGGTTATCGTTCATAAATATTAATCTGCACTGCTTACTCCCTTGCGGTTATCGTTCATAAATATTAATCTGCACTGCTTACCCCCTCGCGGTTATTGTTCATAAATATTAATCTGCACTGCTTGCCCCCTTGCGGTTATTGTTCATAAATATTAATCTGTACTGCTTACTCCCTTGCGGTTATTGTTCATAAATATTAATCTGCACTGCTTACCCCCTTGCGGTTATCGTTCATAAATATTAATCTGCACTGCTTACCCCCTTGCGGTTATTGTTCATAAATATTAATGTGCACTGTTTACCCCTTGCGGTTATTCTTCATAAATATTAATCTGCACTGCATGCCCCCTTGCGGTTATTGTTCATAAATATTAATGTGCACTGCTTACCCCCTTGCGGTTATCGTTCATAAATATTAATCTGCACTGCTTACTTTCTTGCGGTTATCGTTCATAAATATTAATCTGCACTGCTTAACCCCTTGTGGTTATTGTTCATAAATATTAATCTGCACTGCTTACCCCTTGCGGTTATTGTTCATAAATATTAATCTGCACTGCTTACTCCCTTGCGGTTATTGTTCATAAATATTAATCTGCACTGCTTACCCCCTTGCGGTTATCGTTCATAAATATTAATCTGCACTGCTTACCCCCTTGCGGTTATTGTTCATAAATATTAATGTGCACTGTTTACCCCTTGCGGTTATTGTTCATAAATATTAATCTGCACTGTTTACCCCTTGCGGTTATTGTTCATAAATATTAATGTGCATTGCTTACCCCCTTGCGGTTATTGTTCATAAATATTAATCTGCACTGCTTACTCCCTTGCGGTTATCGTTCATAAATATTAATCTGCACTGCTTACCCCCTTGCGGTTATTGTTCATGAATATTAATCTGCACTGCTTACTCCCTTGCGGTTATTGTTCATAAATATTAATCTGCACTGCTTACCCCCTTGCGGTTATCGTTCATAAATATTAATCTGCACTGCTTACCCCCTTGCGGTTATTGTTCATAAATATTAATGTGCACTGTTTACCCCTTGCGGTTATTCTTCATAAATATTAATCTGCACTGCTTGCCCCCTTGCGGTTATTGTTCATAAATATTAATGTGCACTGCTTACCCCTTGCGGTTATCGTTCATAAATATTAATGTGCACTGCTTACCCCTTGCGGTTATCGTTCATAAATATTAATGTGCACTGCTTACTCCCTTGCGGTTATCGTTCATAAATATTAATCTGCACTGCTTACCCCCTTGCGGTTATTGTTCATAAATATTAATCTGCACTGCTTGCCCCCTTGCGGTTATTGTTCATAAATATTAATGTGCACTGCTTACCCCCTTGCGGTTATCGTTCATAAATATTAATGTGCACTGCTTACCCCCTTGCGGTTATCGTTCATAAATATTAATCTGCACTGCTTACTCCCTTGCGGTTATCGTTCATAAATATTAATCTGCACTGCTTACCCCCTTGCGGTTATTGTTCATAAATATTAATGTGCACTGCTTGCCCCCTTGCGGTTATTGTTCATAAATATTAATCTGCACTGCTTACTCCCTTGCGGTTATTGTTCATAAATATTAATCTGCACTGCTTACCCCCTTGCGGTTATCGTTCATAAATATTAATCTGCACTGTTTACCCCTTGCGGTTATTGTTCATAAATATTAATGTGCATTGCTTACCCCCTTGCGGTTATTGTTCATAAATATTAATCTGCACTGCTTACTCCCTTGCGGTTATCGTTCATAAATATTAATCTGCACTGCTTACCCCCTTGCGGTTATTGTTCATAAATATTAATGTGCACTGTTTACCCCTTGCGGTTATTGTTCATAAATATTAATGTGCATTGCTTACCCCCTTGCGGTTATTGTTCATAAATATTAATGTGCACTGTTTACCCCTTGCGGTTATTGTTCATAAATATTAATGTGCACTGCTTACCCCTTGCGGTTATTGTTCACAAATATTAATGTGCACTGTTTACCCCCTTGCGGTTATTGTTCATAAATACTAATGTGCACTTTTTACCCCTTGCGGTTATTGTTCATAAATATTAATGTACACTGTTTACCCCTTGCGGTTATTGTTCATAAATATTAATGTGCACTGTTTACCCCTCGCGGTTATTGTTCATAAATATTAATCTGCACTGCTTACCCCCTTGCGGTTATTGTTCATAAATATTAATCTGCACTGCTTACTCCCTTGCGGTTATCGTTCATAAATATTAATCTGCACTGCTTACCCCCTTGCGGTTATTGTTCATAAATATTAATCTGCACTGCTTGCCCCCTTGCGGTTATTGTTCATAAATATTAATCTGCACTGCTTACTCCCTTGCGGTTATCGTTCATAAATATTAATCTGCACTGCTTACCCCCTTGCGGTTATTGTTCATAAATATTAATCTGCACTGCTTGCCCCCTTGCGGTTATTGTTCATAAATATTAATGTGCACTGCTTACCCCCTTGCGGTTATCGTTCATAAATATTAATCTGCACTGCTTACTCCCTTGCGGTTATCGTTCATAAATATTAATCTGCACTGCTTACCCCCTTGCGGTTATTGTTCATAAATATTAATCTGCACTGCTTGCCCCCTTGCGGTTATTGTTCATAAATATTAATCTGCACTGCTTACTCCCTTGCGGTTATTGTTCATAAATATTAATCTGCACTGCTTACCCCCTTGCGGTTATTGTTCATAAATATTAATGTGCACTGTTTACCCCTTGCGGTTATTCTTCATAAATATTAATCTGCACTGCTTGCCCTCTTGCGGTTATTGTTCATAAATATTAATGTGCACTGCTTACCCCCTTGCGGTTATTGTTCATAAATATTAATGTGCACTGTTTACCCCTTGCGGTTATTCTTCATAAATATTAATGTGCACTGTTTACCCCTTGCGGTTATTGTTCATAAATATTAATCTGCACTGCTTACCCCCTTGCGGTTATTGTTCATAAATATTAATGTGCACTGTTTACCCCTTGCGGTTATTGTTCATAAATATTAATGTGCACTGTTTACCCCTTGCGGTTATTCTTCATAAATATTAATGTGCACTGCTTACCCCCTTGTGGTTATCGTTCATGAATATTAATCTGCACTGCTTACTCCCTTGCGGTTATTGTTCATAAATATTAATCTGCACTGCTTACCCCCTTGCGGTTATCGTTCATAAATATTAATCTGCACTGCTTACCCCCTTGCGGTTATTGTTCATAAATATTAATGTGCACTATTTACCCCTTGCGGTTATTCTTCATAAATATTAATCTGCACTGCTTGCCCCCTTGCGGTTATTGTTCATAAATATTAATGTGCACTGCTTACCCCCTTGCGGTTATCGTTCATAAATATTAATCTGCACTGCTTACTCCCTTGCGGTTATCGTTCATAAATATTAATCTGCACTGCTTACCCCCTTGCGGTTATTGTTCATAAATATTAATCTGCACTGCTTGCCCCCTTGCGGTTATTGTTCATAAATATTAATCTGCACTGCTTACTTCCTTGCGGTTATTGTTCATAAATATTAATCTGCACTGTTTACCCCTTGCGGTTATTGTTCATAAATATTAATGTGCATTGCTTACCCCCTTGCGGTTATTGTTCATAAATATTAATCTGCACTGCTTACTCCTTGCGGTTATCGTTCATAAATATTAATCTGCACTGCTTACCCCCTTGCGGTTATTGTTCATAAATATTAATGTGCACTGTTTACCCCTTGCGGTTATTGTTCATAAATATTAATGTGCATTGCTTACCCCCTTGCGGTTATTGTTCATAAATATTAATGTGCACTGTTTACCCCTTGCGGTTATTGTTCATAAATATTAATGTGCACTGCTTACCCCTTGCGGTTATTGTTCATAAATATTAATGTGCACTGTTTACCCCCTTGCGGTTATTGTTCATAAATACTAATGTGCACTTTTTACCCCTTGCGGTTATTGTTCATAAATATTAATGTACACTGTTTACCCCTTCCGGTTATTGTTCATAAATATTAATGTGCACTGTTTATTCCTCGCGGTTATTGTTCATAAATATTAATCTGCACTGCTTACCCCCTTGCGGTTATGGTTCATAAATATTAATCTGCACTGCTTACTCCCTTGCGGTTATCGTTCATAAATATTAATCTGCACTGCTTACCCCCTTGCGGTTATTGTTCATAAATATTAATCTGCACTGCTTGCCCCCTTGCGGTTATTGTTCATAAATATTAATCTGCACTGCTTACTCCCTTGCGGTTATTGTTCATAAATATTAATTTGCACTGCTTACCCCCTTGCGGTTATTGTTCATAAATATTAATGTGCACTGTTTACCCCTTGCGGTTATTGTTCATAAATATTAATCTGCACTGTTTACCCCTTGCGGTTATTGTTCATAAATATTAATGTGCATTGCTTACCCCCTTGCGGTTATTGTTCATAAATATTAATCTGCACTGCTTACTCCCTTGCGGTTATCGTTCATAAATATTAATCTGCACTGCTTACCCCCTTGCGGTTATTGTTCATAAATATTAATGTGCACTGTTTACCCCTCGCGGTTATTTTTCATAAATATTAATCTTCACTGCTTACCCCCTTGCGGTTATTGTTCATAAATATTAATCTGCACTGCTTACTCCCTTGCGGTTATCGTTCATAAATATTAATATGCACTGCCAACCCCCTTGTGGTTATTGTTCATAAATATTAATCTGCACTGCTTGTCCCCTTGCGGTTATTGTTCATAAATATTAATCTGCACTGCTTACTCCCTTGCGGTTATTGTTCATAAATATTAATCTGCACTGCTTACCCCCTTGCGGTTATCGTTCATAAATATTAATCTGCACTGCTTACCCCCTTGCGGTTATTGTTCATAAATATTAATGTGCACTGTTTACCCCTTGCGGTTATTGTTCATAAATATTAATGTGCATTGCTTACCCCCTTGCGGTTATTGTTCATAAATATTAATCTGCACTGCTTACTCCCTTGCGGTTATCGTTCATAAATATTAATCTGCACTGCTTACCCTTTTGCGGTTATTGTTCATAAATACTAATGTGCACTGTTTACCCCTTGCGGTTATTGTTCATAAATATTAATGTACACTGTTTACCCCTTGCGGTTATTGTTCATAAATATTAATGTGCACTGTTTACCTTTCGCGGTTATTGTTCATAAATATTAATCTGCACTGCTTACCCCCTTGCGGTTATTGTTCATAAATATTAATCTGCACTGCTTACCCCCTTGCGGTTATTGTTCATAAATACTAATGTGCACTGTTTACCCCTTGCGGTTATTGTTCATAAATATTAATGTACACTGTTTACCCCTTGCGGTTATTGTTCATAAATATTAATGTGCACTGTTTACCTTTCGCGGTTATTGTTCATAAATATTAATCTGCACTGCTTACCCCCTTGCGGTTATTGTTCATAAATATTAATCTGCACTGCTTACCCCCTTGCGGTTATCGTTCATAAATATTAATCTGCACTGCTTACCCCCTTGCGGTTATTGTTCATAAATATTAATGTGCACTGTTTACCCCTTGCGGTTATTGTTCATAAATATTAATGTGCATTGCTTACCCCCTTGCCGTTATTGTTCATAAATATTAATCTGCACTGCTTACTCCCTTGCGGTTATCGTTCATAAATATTAATCTGCACTGCTTACCCCCTTGCGGTTATTGTTCATAAATACTAATGTGCACTGTTTACCCCTTGCGGTTATTGTTCATAAATATTAATGTACACTGTTTACCCCTTGCGGTTATTGTTCATAAATATTAATGTGCACTGTTTACCTTTCGCGGTTATTGTTCATAAATATTAATCTGCACTGCTTACCCCCTTGCGGTTATTGTTCATAAATATTAATGTGCACTGCTTACCCCTTGCGGTTATTGTTCATAAATACTAATGTGCACTGCTTGTCTCCTTGTAATTACTGTTGTTATGGTGAATAAACACTTACATTTACTCTAGACATGTCTACAATACAGTACTTAATGTTTTTAGGCAATACGTAATGATCTGATACTTCCAGATGATCCTTTGCTTATAACTTGTAAATCTTAGTGGATGATACTGACACTGAAAGTAATATGTCACAAACAAGATGTTTAAAAATATTTAAAGAGGAAGATAGTTAGATGTAAAAACCGAAACCCAGTTCTTCAATTGGAGGGTGGTGAGATCACTGGATATAATCATCCAGAATTTCTAATCTGAATTCGTTCGTTTTTAATCTCGCGCAAAGCTACACGAGGGCTATCTGCGCTAGCCTTCCCTAATTTAGCAGTGTAAGACTAAAGGGAAGGCAGCTAGTCATCATCTCTCACCGCCAACTCTTGAGCTACTCTTTTACCAACGAATAGTGGGATTATAACGCCCCCACGGCTGAAAGAGCGAACATGTTTGTTGCGACGGGGATTCGAACCCGCGACCCTCAGATTACGGGTCGATCGCCTTAACCCACCTGGCCTTGCCGGGCCCCAATTTGAATTCAACTACTCTGCAACATCTTGATGCGCCACGTATGGGCAACTGTCAAGGTCTAATTACTAAGGATAAGTAGACAAATTTAGTGACGTCTCCAGCTGTCATTGTTACCAACATAAAAATCTCAGCAATGAATCCGGACTTACCTTCACATACTTAATATATGATTTTTGATACCTTCAGTAGATTTGACTAGGCCTAGAGGTTATCGTGCCCAGCTGTAGATCCATGGAGGTTCACGACTCCTGTCCCGTTGCTGATCTGGAAGAAATTGCGTTTTCTGTACTTTGTCGCAAAGGTACGTTACAAGAGTGACAGTTAAATCCCACCATTGAATCAGAAAAGCCCGAAAATGTGTTACAGGTAATGTTGACTAGCTGTATCTACCGTAGTTTCTCAGTTCAAATCTAAAAACAACTAATAAATATATCTTGTGAAAAATATTTGAAGCAATTCCATCTTAAGTCAAGTTAAAACAATAATTATCGTTTTATGAAACGCAGTCATATATTTTCACTAGTTAATAGAATTCACTCAGGTAAGCATCAAGTAATTACATCAGTGAATGTTTAATAGCTCTACCATGAGTGAAAGATTTCTTATTCAAATGCTAAGCTGTACATGAGGATGTATGAGCTGTACTGTAACATGCAAGGATATGAACACAAATTTTAACATGATAACCGTTAAGTCAGGGAAGTGAGAGTGGAAAGAAGAAGAAATAACAGTTTTGTTTGTTTGTTTTGAATTTTGCGCAAAGCTACTCGAGGGCTCTCTGTGCTAGTCGTCCCTAATTTAGTGTAAGACTAGAGGGAAGGCAGCTAGTCATCACCACTCACCGCCAACTCTTGGGCTAGTCTTTTACCAACGAATAATGAGATTGACCGTAAGATTATAACGCCCTCACGGCTGTAAGGGCGAGCATGTTTGGCGCGACGGAGATTCGAACCCGCGACCCTCAGATTACGAGTCGCACGCCTTAACATGCTTGGCCATGCCGGGCCAGAAATAACACAGCAGCCATGTAAATGTAGGTAATTACAGTATTATTCAGGCTGAATAATGTTACAACTAAAACTGATACTACAAAAAAATCACGAAAATAAGTTGTTAAACAGGGAACTGATACGATAGAAAATATATCTTTGGTTATTATTAATTTATTTACCCTAATTTTATACGGAGTTATCTCTACCATTTACGACTTTAAGGACACGTTCTTTCTGCTAAGGCCCCGCATGGCCAGGTGGTTAAGGCGCGCGCGACTCTTAATATGAATGTTGCGGGTTCGATTCCTGGTCCCATCAAATATGCTCGTCCTTTCAGCCGTATGGGCATTATTATGTAACGGTCAATCCCACTATTCGTTGGTAAAGATAGTAGCCCAAGAGTTGGCGGTGGGTGGTGATGAATATCCGCCTTTTCTCTAGTTTTACACTGCTAAATTAAAGATGGCTGACGTAGATAGTCCTCGTGTAGTTTTGCGCGAAATTCAAACCAAAGATATGAATTCAGGGTTTATTCAGAAGATATGGTGTCCCTCAGGGACAGGTGGTTAGCCCTATACTTTTCATCAAGTATGTTAATAATATGCCACTGAAGGATCCGAATAAAATATATAAAATATAATAATATTAATAAAAATAAATATACATATATATATGTGTATTAAACAATAATAAAAATGCCACCAACAAACTTGACATTCTGCTGATAGAATAAAATAATCACTATATATGATCCACAATACATGGACATTGTCCTGAAAAGGATCAAAATAATATTCAGTTCTACAATTATAGATACCAATCGGTCAAGTACGGGGAGGAGGAAGAGGTCACAGAGAACCTGACCCTCTAGGGTATGAACTTTTCTCACCCAAACACCAACAGATAGAGAGTTTCAGAAAATTTTGCAACTAGTGCCATCTTGTGTTCGAAATAGAATGTGTAACAATTGTATTTAATTGCTTCAACCATACGAATATGCATTATTATGCTGTTTAAACTAACAGAAAAATAAAACCCTTTTTAATGGTTTAATACGAATAACATCCTTTTTTAAAACTTATATAAATATAACTTCCATATATATATATATATGTGTGTGTGTATGCCTGTATATGTATAAACATTATTTCTACAGTCAGGTAAATATTGATACCAAAAGGAAAAACTGGGTTAAAAACCTGTGATGAAAAACAGTTTGATTATTTAAACCAGCCACAACAACTACTACAAAATTGCTGAGTATTATATAAAAAAAATACCATGGCACAAACTATAATGTGCGATATAACATTTACTCTGAATTTTGGAGGTAACTGTCTCAATATTTTTTTAAATAACACAAATATTTATAACAAACCAGCACTAAAGATGGAAAGTTGAGTTTTAAGTTTATAATTTTGGTAAGATATAAATGAGAAAATTATATTAAAGCAATAACACGTCAATCATAGTATAAAATTTTGTGTATGTTATAAAAGAAGGACAGCAATGCAATTGACATTACATAAAACTGTATAGACTGTGACCTAGTTATCATGAAGCATTAATTAAGGGTTATCTACATGATAATTACAATGAGGTACCATTCGAATATTGTTTAATAATTATTGTCTAATATCCAATTAATGTTTAAAAGGCAATATAATGTCTGACTTAAGTGATTCTATAGTACATTTTAATATCATCAAACCCCGAATGTTTTCGACAAGTCAACCTATTTTCACCTGCCTTTCCCCCTGACGAAAATATTTCCACACTATGAAAGCTGTGACTTTTGTTTGCTCGTTTGTCTTGTTTTATTTTTCTTGTTTTCGGGCGATCTGCTGAGCCCACCGAGGGGAATCGAACTCCTGATTTTAGCGATGTAAACCCGAAGACATATCGCCGTACTTGCGGGGGTCTTGTATTATTTTGTGTTTTTCATTTGTGATTTACCAAACGTTTTCACCCTATATCTTCTTTTGTTTTCATAAGCTAACAAATAATTACTATTGCATTTTTCTTGAAGAAAATATTACTCTTTGTAATGATACAATAAATAACTAAATCAATAAGCACACTTATTTAAAACGCTGAGCAAAATAAAATAAGACCGTAGTTCCTGTTAGTCTCAAAAGATAGCGCTACCATAAAATAGGTTCGATTAGCTCCAAAATGGATTGTGTGTGCTCGACCCCTACAAGTACCAAAACTATATTTTTAGTCTCATAAACCTGCAGACCTGCCGCTGAATTACTGGGGTCTCAGACGGTTTAGTGCAAAATTGCACAACGTATTATTTGCGCTCTGTCCATCGAGGGAAATCAAACCTCTGATTTTTGTGTCTAAGTCGCAGTCGTATTGTTGACATACTTGGATGTGGACATTTCGAATAAAAATGTAGTTTTATTATCCATATGTATATACATAGTGCGTATATATATTCACTTTTAAAAAATGTTATTTTTCTCCAATTGTATACTGTTTTAATCGATTATTCGTAAAGTGGGATGTTCGGTTATGGTTTCATTTTGTAAAGGAAAAAGCATACATCATGTCAACTTGTGCATCTGACAGGACGTATTTTAAAATATCAATAACAAACCCATAACTATTCCACGAGTAAAATGAATATCTAATTCATCGCTTTATGCCATGTCAGTTCCATGTATTTATGATGAAATTACTCCATGAAGAAAGATTATAAGTTTCTTTAATTTCTACTGTGTTGATTCAGACGATAGTATAAGATGTCAATATAGCTTTCACTTTTGTCAAGAATTCATTTCTTATAACTCGTACTTTTCAGAAACGTTTTGACAGAAGAATCTGACTTCGATAAATTGCTACGAACTCCGAAAATAAAGCAATGTTAGAAAGTGTAGTAGTTTAAATCTTCTTTTTTACAGTTGAATATATTTCTTCACATAACAAATGATCTGTCGTTAAGACCATGGTTTTACATTCACGTGTCCTGATAAACTGGCATAGTTATAAGTGACTGTTAATAATACCTTTAAAAGTTCGAGTACTAGCTGAGATAAGTTGTACTCGGATAGTTGCTTAATTAATTAATTAATTAATTCACATTTAGCAAAATAGCAATAATCACTTTCTCAAAAATTCGATGAATAAATAATATGAATAATTTATGTAACATAGATAATTCAATTTTTTTTTGTTTGATCGGAAATATTATGTTTTTAAAACTCAGTGCGAATGTTAAAAAAAAAGCCAATAACACAAAGAAAACGAACAGCTTTGATTTTATCAATATTATTTCTCGGCACAAAAATGTCAGTGACGGTGGCTATAAATTCTAGTTCATTTCTTGTTCAACATGAATAGATATTCGTACTATGGCAGCATTCAATATCGAAACACGGTTTTTACCGTTAAGCCAATAGCTTTGGTTTTGTTTTTGAATTTTGCGCAAAGCTACACGAGGGGTATCTGCGCTAGCCGTCCGTAATTTAGCAGTGTAAGACTAGAGGGAAGGCAGCTAGTGATCATCACCCACAGCCACCTCTTGGGCTACTCCTTTAGCAACGAAAAGTGGGATTGACCGTCAAAATATAACGCCCTCACAATTCAAAGAGCGAGCATGTTTGGTGTGACAGGAATACAAACCCGCGATTCTCAGATTACGCGTCGAGTACCTTAACCACCTGTCCATGCCAGGTCCAGTTCTAATGTCGAGATGCTGAAGTGCCTAGATTGTAAAAATACATTTATTGATTCAAAGCAATTTTGAAATACTTTTTCCTTTAACGTCATTTTGTATGGATGTATTACTTCCATTCGAATATATTTCTGAATCTTGTTTTGCATGAATAAATACCTAGGTTAGTATTGTTAAATTAATGAATAAATACCTAGGTTAGTATTGTTAAATTAATGAATAAATACCTAGGTTAGTATTGTTAAATTAATGAATAAATACCTAGGTTAGTATTGTTAAATTAATGAATAAATACCTAGGTTAGTATTGTTAAATTAATGAATAAATACCTGGGTTAGTATTGTTAAATTAATGAATAAATACCTAGGTTAGTATTGTTAAATTAATTAACAAATACCTAGGTTAGTATTGTTAAATTAATGAATAAATACCTGGGTTAGTATTGTTACATTAATGAATAAATACCTTGGTTAGTACTGTTAAATTAACGAATAAATACCTAGTTTAGTACTGTTAAATTAATGAATAAATACCTAGTTTAGTATTGTTAAATTAATGAATAAATACCTGGGTTAGTATTGTTAAATTAATGAATAAATACCTAGGTTAGTATTGTTAAATTAATTAACAAATACCTAGGTTAGTATTGTTAAATTAATGAATAAATACCTGGGTTATTACTGTTAAATTAGTAAATAAATACCTGGGTTAGTACTGTTAAATTAACGAATAAATACCTAGTTTAGTACTGTTAAATTAATGAATAAATACCTAGTTTAGTACTGTTAAATTAATGAATAAATACCTGGGTTAGTGCTTTTAAATTAATGAATAAATACCTAGGTTATTATTGTTAAATTAATGAATAAATACCTAGGTTAGTATTGTTACATTAATGAATACATACCTAGGTTAGTATTGTTATATTAATTAATAAATACCGAGGTTAGTATTGTTAAATTAATGAATAAATACCTAGGTTAGTACTGTTAAATTAATGAATAAATACCTTGGTTAGTATTGTTATATTAATTAATAAATACCTAGGTTAGTATTGTTAAATTAATGAATAAATACTTGGGTTAGTATTGTTAAATTAATGAATAAATACCTAGGTTAGTATTGTTAAATTAATGAATAAATACTTGGGTTAGTATTGTTAAATTAATGAATAAATACCTAGGTTAGTACTGTTAAATTAATGAATAAATACCTAGGTTAGTATTGTTACATTAATGAATAAATACCTGGGTTAGTATTGTTACATTAATGAATAAATACCTGTGTTAAAATTATTGTAATAGTGAATAAGTACAAAGGTTAATATTATTATATTAATGAGTTAGTTGTTGTTGTTTCTACGAGCTTCGTTTTCCTCTCAGGTGTTAACTTATGACGTTAAAACCTAGGTTTAGATACCTGTGTTTGGTACAATACTTATAGCCCTTCGTGTATCTTTTTGCTCAACATCAAACAAAGCCTTGTCTCTAAATATATTCTGAAAATGTCTATATTCTGGTTAAAATAGCATGTGAATGAATATTACCATTAGAATTATTGTACTTGTTTAGGCCTGACATTGTCGGGTAGTTAAAGCACACATTCGAAATCTGTTGCTCTAGTGCTCAATATTACTTCACCCAACATTTTAGCACTGTGGGTGTTATAATATGACTGTCACTTCCATTATTTGTTGGTAAAATAGTAGCCCAAGGGAAAGCCATGTGTAGTGTTAACAAGTTGTTGTCTGTTTAGTCTATAACTTCTAAATTATCAATTGTCGTTCATGGTTAAATCATTTCGTAACTCACTACATCAAACGAAAGATAACAAAAAGTAAAGGTATGTTTTCAAAAGATGGTCGTTTTCTGTTCTATTTGTTTTCCAGAGTTTTTCCAGTGGTTCGTCTCTATGTTTTTTGTCAAACGCTGAGTAAATCACTAGTCCTATAATAATCCACCCCGTGGAAACATACTGATAGGATTGGCTCGACACGAACGGTTGCTAAGCGGTGTTTGATCTAGTATGAATTAAGTACAACAATAAGGTGTGCTTCATCCTGTGTCTTAAAGTTTAGATCTGTTCGAAAGGTGATTTTCCTTGCGGAAAACATTGTTATATTCGTTATCTAATAATGACATTGGTTTTTATTTCGTCTATATTATTGAATAAAAATATTTAAAGTTGGTGGACGAAAAAAGTGGCACCCCCTTGAAAGTGTTATTAATTTGTTATACATTTTATCAGATAAAAAAATGTTAAACTCTATATTTCTAGAACGTAGTGAAATATTAAATTTAACACTTTAAAACTTTTCAGTTTATTTGTCCATCTGCTGTAGTTTCTTAGATAATCTTATTGCAATTAGCTTATAAAATGATCAAACATTTGTCTCTACAATTGTAGAATTGTTAAAAGATATCTTAGAAATAAGAGAACAGATGTTATAGATTACTCAGGTCAATCACCTGATATCAACCTGTTTGAATATTTATGGACTGATTAACAAAGGATTGCAAGCTACACATGGAAAACAAGCTTTCTGGACTACTCAAAGATTGTTTTGTTTTTGGAATTTCGCACAAAGCTACTCGAGGGCTATCTGTGCTAGCCGTCCCTAATTTAGTAGTGTAAGACTAGAGGGAAGGCAGCTAGTCATCACCACCCACCGCCAACTCTTGGGCTACTCTTTTACCAACGAATAGTGGGATTGACCGTAACATTATACACCCCCACGGCTGGGAGGGCGAGCAAATTTAGCGCGACGTGGGCTCGAACCCGCGACTCTCTGATTACGAGTCGCACGCCTTACGCGCTTGGCCATGCCAGGCCTTGCTACTACTCAAAGAAGGATGACTGTCAATCTATCACGGTTATTTGAACAAATTTACTGAAAGTATGATACGTCGGTGTGAAACAAGATACGTCGGTGTGAAGCAAAATAGGTCGGTGTGAAGCAGGATAGGTCGGTGTGAAGCAGGATACGTCGGTGTGAAACAAGATAGGTCGGTGTGAAGCAGGATACGTCGGTGTGAAACAAGATAGGTCGGTGTGAAGCAGGATACGTCGGTGTGAAATAAAATAGGTCGGTGTGAAGCAGGATACGTCGGTGTGAAACAGGATAGGTCGGTGTGAAGCAGGATACGTCGGTGTGAAACAAGATAGGTCAGTGTGAAGCAGGATACGTCGGTGTGAAACAAGATAGGTCGGTGTGAAGCAGGATACGTCGGTGTAAAAAACAAGATAGGTCGGTGTGAAGCAGGATACGTCGGTGTGAAACAAGATAGGTCGGTGTGAAGCAGAATACGTCGGTGTGAAATAAAATAGGTCGGTGTAAAGCAGGATACGTCGGTGTGAAACAGGATAGGTCGGTGTGAAGCAGGATACGTCGGTGTGAAACAAGATAGGTCAGTGTGAAGCAGGATACGTCGGTGTGAAACAAGATAGGTCGGTGTGAAGCAGGATACGTCGGTGTGAAACAAGATACGTCGGTGTGAAGCAGGATACGTCTGTGTGAAACAGGATAGGTCGGTGTGAAACAAGATAGGTCGATGTGAAGCAGGATACGTCAGTGTGGAGCAGGATACGTCGGTGTGAAGCAGGATTGGTCGGTGTGAAACAGGATAGGTCGGTGTGAAGCAGGATACGTCGGTGTGAAACAGGACTGAGATCTAAAGGAATGCCGACTAAATATTAACTTGTGAAACTGGTTTACGTTATTTTGAATTTCATTTTTACGTTCGATTATTGCAGAAAAGCTTGTCTGATCATTTTACAGTCTAATTGGAAGAAGACGACCTGAGAAATAACGGCCGGTGCGCAAAACCCTTTATGAGAATGTGTAACTGAAATCATGAAAAATTCAGATATTTAGGAAAGTTAAAATTGAAATTGAGATGTGAAATTATGTTTGAACACATCTCACGACTGCGTTCTAAAGGCATATAACTTTATATTTTTTTCTGTTATCTAATAAAACATATAATAATTAAGAACATTTTCCAGGAGTGACTTTTTTTCTTCCCACCTGGACAGGTATACTCGTAGTTATTTACACATCGCAATCGTTTGTTTGTTTTTGAATTTTCGCACAAAGCTACTCGAGGGCTATCTGTGCTAGCCGTCCCTAATTTAGCAGTGTAAGACTAGAGGGAAGGCAGCTAGTCATCACCACCCACAGCCATCTCTTGGGCTACTCTTTTACCAACGAATAGTGGGATTGACCGTAACATTATAACGCCCCCACGGCTGGGAGGGCGAGCATGTTTGGCGCGACGCGGGCGCAAACCCGCGACCCTCGGATTACGAGTCGCACGCCTTACGCGCTAGGCCATGCCAGGCCCACACATCGGAATCACTGTTAATTTATTGTGGTGCAAACTTGGTGTTCACCTTACGTTTCTACTCTTTTTCTACAACGTTTGCCCTCTAGTACCAATTATTTTCGACGCAATTTTGGTAAGAACAACGAGTTATCTAGAAACTAAAACTTCAAAATGTTATTTTAAACCATGTCTGAAAACATCACGAAATAACTTCTCTAATAACTCAGTCCAACTACACGGTTACATCAAAGTTGGTTTACCAACTCGTTCTTTAACTTTTTTTTAAAGTTTGCAACTGTTTTTGTTACTGTGTGAAATAACTGTTTCTTAAAATTATTTTATAATCAATCATGGCTTAGTGCTTGGCCTACAGTATTAAAACAATCATGGCTTAGTGCTTGGCCTGCAGTATTAAAACAATCATGACTTAGTGCTTGGCCTGCAGTATTAAAACAATCATGGCTTAGTGCTTGGCCTGCAGTATTATATTTATAATCGTGTGCACTTCTTGTCCTGTTGCTAGAATAAAAATTATAATTATAAACCTGCACATTTGGAATGTGATACCTTGGTAACACTATGTAACACAATTTTTACTTTTTCTTGGACAGAAAGTGTTATTTCTTAATTGTTTATGCCTAAAGTAAATGGTTTGTTTGTTTTCGAATTTCGCACAAAGCTACTCGAGGGCTATCTGCGCTAGCCATCCTTAATTTTGCAGTGTAAGACTAGAGGGAAGGTAGCTAATCATGTCCACCCACCGCCAACTCTTGGGCTACTCTTTTACCAATGAATAGTGGGATTGACCGTCACATTATGACGCCCCACGGATGAAAGGGCGAGCATGTTTGGCGCGACGGGATGCGAACCCGCGACCCTCAGATTAACAGTCGCACGCCTTAACACGCTTGGCCATGCCGGGCCAAAGTAAATGGAAGAGATCGACTTTACGTATAACGAAAACATGATGGGAGACTATATTTGGGGGCTGATACGTGAAAGTGATTTACATTACAGTCGCAAATGTCGAAAAACTACTCACTTCTAAACATTTTTGTATAATTTTAGTACAAATACATGTAAATCTTGATTCTTATGTAGTTTTATTCAGACCTTACGTAAATGAAAATGTGCAAATTTGCCCGTTTTTACATAGAAAATAGGTTGATTTCTAAATTTCATTATCCAGGTCACAAAAGCAAAGTTTGAAGGGAATAATGGTCATTTTCTGTACTTTTACAACATAAGCAATTAAGAAATAACACATACTATCCAGGAACATAATTTGTGTTACATCATGTAATCATGACGGACTTGTCTCACTATTTCTTGATGACGAGAAACCCACTTCAAACAAAAACAATCAGAATGGCTGCTAAAGGTATTAACACTTTTATTTATAACGAGAAAACAACATTTCGGCCTTCATAGATCATATTTGTTGTTCTTTGCTTCTCAGTAAAAGTGTTAATACCCATGCCAGCCGTTCTGAGATACAAGTCTCACTATTTGATTAGAAAAGCCCATCAAACAGCCCATCTGACTGTGCTACCTCTTCTGTTGTCGTTCACTTTACTCTGTTTTATCTTTGTAGTTTATATCTGTTTAAAAATAGAAACAATTAACTGTTTAATAGCCTTACAAGAATGTTAGAAAACAAACAAACACAATCGAACGTTTAATCAGTAACAGAAATGTAACTAATTCAAGTATGTTTTAAGAAGGGCTTAGGAACAGATGATTCATGGTTTGTGTCCCATTATAACAGATTAGGTTAGGTTTTCAAAGTTAAGCACAAAGCTACACAGTGGGATCTCTACACTGTGTCACTGGGGGCCCTGTTTAAGCTGCTGCAGTTACGACAGAAAGTGTTCGTACACCTGCGTCCCGAGTAGTGTTTTGCTCATAACTTAAAAAGTATCATGATTAGGCTAGTAGACGTATAATGTGTTATAAATATTACACTAACATACATCTACATACTTTTTGTATGTAAATCAAACGACAAATAAACTATTTATAAACAAATAACCAAACATAGGAGGTGCTGAGAGTGCTCGTGAGTCTACTTTGATGGTCAGTTGTGTGGCCTTTCAGGTGAATTACTTGACACAATCTCTCCTCATAGCCCTCCATGATCGTTTGACAGTACTCGACTGGTATTTTCTTCCATTCTTCTTTAAAGAAGGCCTCCAACTCTTGCAAGTTTATCGGATGACGCTGATGAACCCTGGTCTTCAACTCATGCCAAACGTTTTCAATTAGGTTGAGATCGGGTGACTGCGATGGCCACTCCAGAACGCTTATATGGTTCCTCTGCAACCAGGATTGCACATGTTTCGATGTGTTTTAAGGTCATTGTCGTGCTGGAAGATCCAACAACGCCCAAGCCACAAGTTCCGAGCATCATTCTTGATATAAGTGCCTAATATATCAACGTACTCTTCTTTTTTACATGATTCCGTTGACGCGGTGAAGGCTGCCTACACCAGAAGAGCATAATTGTCAAGTTTAAGCTTACAGGATCAACTGCTAACCTCCCCCGTTCCGGACGCCCCACCAAATTCCAGAAAGAACCAAGAGGAAGGTTCTCAGAGAAGTTAGTAGGAACCCTCGTTTAACACGTGATGACATACAGAAAATGGTAAGGAAAACTGGGATTGAAGCTACAGTTACGAACATGTTACACTCTTCTGGGTTCAAAGCATGCCGTCCTCGTAGAACTCCATATTTAAAGCCTGTTCATTTAAAAGCACGATTGAGGTATACAAGAATGCATGTAGATAAACCCTTTACCTATTGGAAGAGTATTCTTTGGTCAGACGAGACTAAAATCGAGCTCTTCGGCCACAATGAAGTTCGCTATATTTTCCGTAAGAAGGGGGAACGAAATCTTCCAAAGAACACCGTCCCTACAGTTAAACACGGAAGTGGCTTGATCATGCTATGGGGTTCCTTCAGCTCTTCTGGTGTATGCAGCCTTCACCGCGTCAACAGAATCATGTAAAAAAGAAGAGTACGTTGATATATTAGGCACTTATATCAAGAATGATGCTCGGAACTTGTGGCTTGGGCGTCGTTGGATCTTCCAGCACGACAATGACCTTAGAAACACATCAAAACATGTGCAATCCTGGTTGCCGAGGAACCATATAAGCGTTCTGGAGTGGCCATCGCAGTCACCCGATCTCAACCTAATTGAAAACG
Organism: Tachypleus tridentatus; assembly: GCF_004210375.1. Taxonomy (NCBI): domain Eukaryota; kingdom Metazoa; phylum Arthropoda; class Merostomata; order Xiphosura; family Limulidae; genus Tachypleus; species Tachypleus tridentatus. The sequence continues at coordinate 12,219,292 of NC_134835.1, read as the reverse complement.
TTTGGCATGAGTTGAAGACCAGGGTTCATCAGCGTCATCCGATAAACTTGCAAGAGTTGGAGGCCTTCTTTAAAGAAGAATGGAAGAAAATACCAGTCGAGTACTGTCAAACGATCATGGAGGGCTATGAGGAGAGATTGCGCCAAGTAATTCACCTGAAAGACTACACAACTGACCATCAAAGTAGACTCACGAGCACTCTCAGCACCTCCTATGTTTGGTTATTTGTTTATAAATAGTTTATTTGTCGTTCAATTTACATAAAAACTTGTGTAGGTATATGTTAGTATAATATTTATAATATACTTTACTTTCATTATCCTACTCTTTATACTTTTTACGTTATAAGGAAAAAACTACTCATGACGCAGGGGTACGAATACTTTCTGTTGTTCTTAGAACTAGTAAATATATTCTATAAGAGTGATAGTCAAATCCATCTATTCCTTCAGGCAGTAATACACCAAGTATTACGGTGGTTGTTGTCGACAACACTGTTGTTCAAAATCACGGTTTTGTCCAGGTGGCGCTTTAAATCTTCTACGGGAATTTTCTAAGATACATATAAACAGAAGAACAATTTCTGTTAGCTATTGTTAAGCCCAAAACTACCCAATAGGCTACCTCTACAAAACTACGCAATAGGCTACCTCTACATAATTCCTCAGGTTCATCATTGAGCCACTAGGGGTAGGTGAACAATGCTTTGACGTAAAATAATACAATGTGTCTTCTGTCCTAGATTTACAATCATTGGCTCGGTGCATCAAAAAGTGTAAGAATTTCAGTTAGAAACCTACTTTTTCTGTGGAATATAGCTGCTAATTCAACAATAAGTTACGAGTAAAGACGAAAGGTAACTATAGGCCTGGCATGGCCAGGTGGTTAAGATACTCGACACGTAAACTGAGGGTCACGGATTCGAGTCCCGGTCACACCAAAAATGTTCGTACTTTCATCCGTGGGGGCGTTATAATGCGACGGTCAATCCCACTATTCGTTGGTAAAAGAGTAGCACAAGAGTTGGCGGTGGGTGATGATAACTAGCTTCCTTCCCTCTAGTCTTACACTGCTAAACTAGGGACGGCTAATGCAGAAATTCAAACCAGATAAGAACCGATACCAGTTTTTTTATTTCTCCTGTTTTCGAACGGACGAGACATACAATGATGATTAATGTACGTGTATACTTTTCCATCTTTATATTCATTTACGAATAACGTTTAGTAATCCATTTAAATTATTATATCGTTTATTATGGATATTCCCATGACGGCTCAGCAACATTCCATCCTTTAGTTTAATTCTAAACTAAGGAAACAAGTTGGAAGACAGAATTTATCACATCTGTACTCCCCGAAACAGACTGTGTAACAATAAAATATGTAAGGCTCTAAATTACGACACTAGTTTGTAACGAACGCGTTAGATATTTTGTATGTAAAGTGAATTCAAAACAGTATATAATTAAAACAACGAATAGTGGGATTAACCGAACTTTGTAACGCACCTACAAGTGTTTATTGATGGGATTCTTGGAAAGTAAATCTTGTATACTGTTAATTATGAGCTAACTGGAAATTATTTTCCTTTTTTCTCTCTTGTACTTTGTTATAGTTACATGTGCTTTCCAGTTGTTTTGACATAAATCACGTTTCGGTTCTAATCTCATTTTCAGAGTGTATTGTACACTGAAGATTATAGGAAAAAATTCAAGACAACTACAATACGTTCTATTAACTTACTCGTTTACAGTTCAGAAGAAATACGACAACCGTAACAACTTTGATTTTTAAATACTCGATTTCATGAAAACAAATGGTAAAAATAGGTTTACTCACGCTAATCTGTATGACATACAGCTAAGTATGAAAGACTGTGTTTGACTAGTTCGATTCGGATCGCTATAACCGCACGTTTATGTTTTAAGTTATGAATTATTAATAGTATAAGTAAGAAGTTTCATTACCAAAATTAAGTTTCTTTATTTAATAAACAAAAGTTAAAGTTTAAATAGGTTTATCTTAATTACAGCCTCTAGTAATAATATTATATTCGACTTTAGAAACACTAGATCCTAAAGAAGAGATACTAAATGAAAATCTAATTTTGATTTATTCGGCGTAACATCTTTTTCTCAATTTCAAAACTAATGAAAGTAGTTTTTGAACACATGAAGCATTTCGACTTGTAAGATTAGCTTTGCATGTTTGTCTTTAAAGGTTTGGTTTGCTTTGAATTTCTCACAAAACTACAAGAAGGCTATCTACGCTAGCCGTCCCTAATTTAGCAGTGTGAGACTACAGGGAAGGCAGCTAGTCATCACCAACCCCCGCCAGCTTTTGGGCTACTCATTTACCAAAAAATAGTGGAATTAACCGTCACATTATAACGTCCCCACGGCTGAAAGGGTGAGCGTGTTTGGTGCGACGAGAATTCGAACCTCCACCCTCAGATTACGAATCGAGTGTCTTACCCACCTGGCCATGTTGGGCCGTCTTTATAGAAAATTCACTTGGGCTATCTGTTTGTCAACTGTGGGGAATTTAACCTCGGATTTTATCTCTGTAAGTCCGTAAAATTACCACTGTCCAGATGAATAGAAGATTAGCTCCAATTATTTCAATGAACTGATTGAAATACCGGTGGTTTAGTACGCCATTTTAACCCATTTTGAATATGTAGATAATCAAATTACGAAGCAATTACAGCCTAAATAATAGTCAAACTGGAACGGTATGTATCAGTACTATGTTTTGACATTCAAGTTTCCGAAGGTTGGGTGATGCCCCCGAAAAGTGATCGCCTTTGGGTTTGTAACATCCTTTTCCGAAGCAAAATATTCACATACTCCGGTCATAAAATTGGGTCCAGTTCGGGGGTATCCCTTGTACTTAATGGTATTATAAAAGAATTGAACATGGATCAACTTAAGGTATCAGGACCATCCGGAAAGAGGCATGCAACAAGTCTTTTTAAGGAAAATTCGTCGCATTGTAACAGATGAAAATCCACAAGCACAAAGGTCAGTAACAAAAACCGTCCATGTCTTCCATCAAATAGTGCTGAACATAATCAAGACACAACCACACAAGTTGCTTACACTGCACATCCGTTAAACGAAGTCATACCTCAAATATCTGAAGAATGAAATAGATGCTCGTGTTATTAAATTAAGAAAACGCATCAGTAAAGTCACTACGGACTTCTGTGAGATTGGACTACTCAAAAAGACGCAGGAAGCCGTCGTCCTCCTGACCCTAAACGGATTATGAAAAGCGAACATGGAGAGACTGTGTTCTCATTTTAATATAACATAATATGTTCGATCTCTGTAGTATCGACGTTTATTGTCCGAGGTACCTTCGATTAATGTTTTAAACTTAAGGTGATGTCTTGTAAGCAAACGGCAAGTGTAAATGGGCGACAACAGACACCGTTATGTAACATACAGTTTGTACGTGTAGAACTGTTCGTGTAGAATGAGTTTATACGGCAGTTTGAGTGAATACACTCTATCAACTCAGCTGGCTCAGAGTTCTCTTAAATGAAAGAAAAAAAGTCTAGGGAAGATTACCTGGTATCTCTTTTGGTTCTTAAATGTTTAATTATGTAAGTTTAAATACAAATTGGATTTGCGTTGGCTGAAAAGTGTGATTTTCAGTGTGATATGTACACAAATATTATATTTGCATACTTTGGTTAAGATTTTTAAAGTTGTTTATTTAGTTTTGAAATACTCTCCATCTATCATGAAAAACAACATTTTGTTTTAAAGTTGATATATTTGTCATTTATTCCGATATTAGATGATCAATTATTCATTGTTAAGCTGTCATAGAAAAAAAGCATGGCATGGCCAAGTGTGTTGAGGCGTTCGACTCGTAATCCGAGGGTCGTGGGTTTGAATCCCGCTCGCACTAAACATGATCGCGCTTTCAGCCATGGGAACGTTATAATGTGACGGTCAATTCCACCATTCGTTGGTAAAAGAGTAGCCTAAGAGTTGGCGGTGGGTGGTGATGACTAGCTGCCTTCCCGCTCGTCTTACACTGCTAAATTAGGGGTGGCTAGCGCAGATAACCCTCGAGTAGCTTTGCGCGAAATTCACAAACAAACAAACATTACCTCATAGCAAAGCCACATCGAGCTATCTGTTTAGCCCACCGAGAGGAATCGAACCTCTGATTTTTGTGTTGTAAATCCGTAGACTTACCTTTGTACTAGCTGAGGGCGCTTAATCTATGATTAAAGATTTTGGTCATTACATGAGTTAAAAATACCGGGAAACTACCATACTTTAGAGAATGGTGTACTGTACTAGGAAATAACTGTATGTTATAGATCAGTGTATTGAACTAGAAACTATTGTAGGTTACATATTGGTGAATTGTACTAGAAAACTACTGTACATTACAGATTGGTGTATTGTACTAGAAAACTACTGTACGTTATAGATCAGTGTATTGAACTAAAAAACTACTGTACATTACAGATTGGTGTATTGTACTAGAAAACTACTGTACGTTATAGATCAGTGTATTGAACTAAAAAACTACTGTACATTACAGATTGGTGTATTGTACTAGAAAACTACTGTACATTACAGATTGGTGTATTGTACCAGAAAACTACTGTACATTACAGATTGGTGTTTTGTACTAAAATACTACTGTACGTTACAGATTGGTGTATTGAACTAGAAAACTACTGTACATTACAGATTGGTGTATTGTACTAGAAAACTACTGTACATTATAGATTGGTGTATTGTACTAGAAAACTACCGTAGGTTACATATTGGTGTATTGTACTAGGAAACTAGTAGTTGTTAAAGAATAATGCATTACAACCGTCTGTTTTTACCTTTCAAGATAGAGATTTATTCAGATGTTCTCTGATTTATTTACGTGATTTCTAGATGTCTGAAAACCTCAAGAATGATCGTGGCCTTGAGTGGAGTTTTTCTAATATTTTATTCTTTGTATAAATTCGTTTGGGAGAACTTACTAGCAACCGAAATAGGAAAGTTGTATTGACCTAAGCCTACTAACGTCTGAAATCTAACTTTATTTTCGACGTCTTTCAACAATGTGTCACTGACAGTTTCATTGCCAGCTCTTTACCTCTTCAGTTTATTCCTATATTCTCTTCAACTGTTATTGCATTAAAGTATGACGTCTTTGGTACCTGGTAGGACGTCGAGAAAATGAACGAATAGTGAAAACCAGTCATGTCACACACCTAACACTTCCGTTTTCAACAGAAATAACATTGACAAGGGAAGTGAGCGACATCTGTAGATCCATGCGTGTTCTATTATTTCAAACCTTAACCGTCTTTGCTAACTTTACGTTGTGCCTCATGTAGGTGTGTGGCCGAAACGCTGTACAATAAACTCGTTTGTGACAAAACTGTTGAAAGCGATTTGAACTTATTTCTTGCTTATTCTTATTTTGTCTCATCACATCGTGGTTACCATTCTAAGGTAAGCAGTGACGTCATTAAATATATTTTGTTTCGTTCGTCTCTCTGCCAAGTGTACTTTGTTATCCTTGTTCTAATGTTCTATGTATGTTTCACATAGTAGATTTAAAAATATGTATAGGTTTAATTAAGTTTATGTGTATTAAACCAGTGAGTTTCCTGTCTTATATAATCACTGTGTAATGTTCCATTCACGATAACCCCAACTCTCAAGCGCACCTAGCAGCAAAGCGTTATGTTCGCGGAATTACAATGCTAAAATCCAGGTTTCGATACCCGTGATGGGCAGAGCACAGATAGCCTATCGCGTACCTTTGTGCTTAACTCCAAACAAATAGGCAAAGTATGACCATGTAGTTAGAGCTCTCGACTCGTAATCTGAGGGTCGCGGGTTCGAATCCTTGCCCCAACAAACATGCTCTCCCTTTCAGCCGGGGAGGGCGTTATAATCTAACGGTCAATCCCACTATTCGTTGGTGAAAGAAAAGCCGAACAGTTGGTGATGATGACTTGCTGTCTCCCCTCTAGTTTCACGCTGTTAACTTAGGGACGGTTAATGCAGATACCTTTGCACGAAATTCGAAACAAACTCCGCTGAAAGAAAATAAAGTCGAACCTGTGCGTGCCACTGATAAGTTACTACATTTGTGTATGTGTGTGTTAGAAAGTTCAGACCTAAATTCAAATTCCCAACAATCGGGTTATGATTCGTTGTCTTGGCATCCTTACAGTATATATATTTTTTTCTGTTTTTTAAACAAGCAAATTAACCTTAAGTAAATGGTACTTGATATATATAATACGTTAAAACTGTGATTACTGTGTTACTGAAGACGCTTTTGCGTGATTCAACCATCGAAAAGGCTAAAATATGTTTTGTAAATCTTCAAAACACAGTACAAACTGATTTAAATATATATTAACAGTTTCTAAAAGTGTTTTTACTGCGATCTGAAGAAGCTTTGGTTGTAATTTCAGCACTCTCTTTTTATTTATCTAAAAGTAAATTCTGATGTCCTGTGTTTGTTCGGGTTCTTTAAGTTGGAGCTTTCAGATGTGATTCATTTCCATCTTGTACGAAGATATTTTCCCTAGCGTAATGTGTAGTTTTATAATGTGGATGCTTCATATCTCAGGACTTGTGGTGTCACGTACTATGAGTTATCTCGGGCGTGCCCCCCAGTGGCTCAGCTTTATGTCTGCGGACTTTCACCGCTAGAAACCGGGTCTCGATACCCTTGGTGGGCAGAGCACAGATAGCCTATGGTATAGCTCTGTGCTTAATTCAAAACAACAATCTCGGACGACTCCTCATTTTATTATATTACGTAATATAAAGTATACCAAACGAGCCTCCAGTTTATTATGTTCCGTATTATGATTTCAAATAGCCTGAAACTGACTTAAACTGTAATTTATATTTAGAATTTAATTACATGCAGAGATTATCAAATTTATGATATTTGTCAACAAGATCAAGAAATACGGTTTTTTCATAACACAAGTATATTTTAATATACAAACAATAATACAATTGTTTAAAAAATGGATATTACAAGTAATTATCACAAATATTGATTTATATAGAAAACTTCACAATTTTACAAACAATATGAATTCTTCTACTTAATCCAGAACTTTTATTTCATTTTATCGAGGATTCATTAATTTCAAGTTGATGTAAGTGGAATTAAGTTAACGGGAAGCTAGCTACCTCTTGGTTGATCGCACGTGAGTTTTTCACCGCTGAAGTTATATAATGTTCTTTTATAAATATCACCGTCCGATATTAATCTGCTAAAGTTAAACAGTTTGCAATGTTCAAAATCTATAAACGTTCCTGGTAAAATATCTGAAGTTCCGTTTAATAAGGTTTACAGTACACCAACTGTAGAAAACGAGCAATGTTTACTGTCTCGTGGTGCTTTGTGTTGGCAATTTGTTTGTTTGTTTTGTTTTGGAATTTCGCACAAAGTTACTCGAGGGCTATCTGTGCTAGCCGTCCCTAATTTAGCAGTGTAAGACTAGAGGGAAGGCAGCTAGTCATCACCACCCACCGCCAACTCGTGGGCTACTCTTTTACCAACGAATAGTGGGATTGACCGTCACATTATACACCCCCACGGCTGGGAGGGCGAGCATGTTTAGCGCGACGCGGACGCGAACCCGCGACCCTCGGATTACGAGTCGCACGCCTTACGCGCTTGGCCATGTCAGGCCTATTGTGTTGGCAAAGTTTCTAATCTTGCAAGCAGAGTGTCTAAAAGTTTCAGCTAAGACAAAAACGCTGGTGTTTAAATATACATATTGTCGATTCTTGAAGTCGAGAATGTTCGACAAGTTTAATGAATAGGAGGTAATTTTTGATGTAGATTTAAGAGTATAAATTAAATGCTATTGTAAATATATATTTAACTGAAATAAACATTGATATTGAAATAAATATATAATAATAAATCCGTCATAGTATTCGTTATTTGCTGAAAGCTAGTCGTTCGACAGCTGACACATTTTGCACTAAAATCAGTACATTCGTTTTATTCGTATGATATATTCCATAATAACTATTTATTTTTATCATGACATAAAGGCTAAGAGAATATTCTTTATATTTCTCAGTTTATTCGGTTGCTGAGACTAGTGTCTTTGTTTGTGAGGAAATTCATGTTTGGCTACCTGCTGTATTCATCAGAAGTATTAGAACACCGAATCCTGGCGTTGTAAGTCTGCAATATTACTACTGTTCCACCGGGAAACGAAAAGAATGGATTATAAGGAATACGAATAGAATCTCCATAAACCGTACCTGCGTTTGTAAAAATATTTGCTAAGGTTGGAGTCAATAAATAATACGAGCGAGCTTTGTTATCAAAATGAAAGCCAGAAAGTCACACTTATGTATCTCAGTTGACTGTGACGTGTTTTTTTTTTTTTACTCTTCAATGGCTCAGCGGTATGTCTGCAGAGCACAAATAATCCATTGTGTGCATAATTAAAATCAAACAAACATAATTTCTATGCAGCTCAATAAAAGAATGAAGAAACGAAAATTGGTATTTGGAGTTACTTTAGTTACAGTTCATTGTAAGTAACGTTATCAGTCCAGGTTATGTATAGTTATGTTTTACAGTGACTAAAACGTGATATCAGTGTATGTTACACATAGAATGCATTGTGATTAGCGTGGTATCAATCCATGTTACATATAGATATACAAATGTTGTCGGATTACAAGTAATTTCTGTTTATGAAATTAATTTGTGTTTCTTTTTCTCAACCCTGGTTTCATTCATTTGAAATAAGTTTGTGAATTAAACACATGCGTTTAACAAGTTCCCTCACAGTTTTATTGTAATTGTATTCCAGAGTTTCTGAAGTTGTGTGATCACACATTATCAACTGTGATCACGATGGTAAAATAATACGTAGAGTATGTAGAGATAGAACATTCTCCAAATACGTTTTCATGAGATACGATGAAATTAAAACCTGAATGTTCGAAAGCCTGTTGTTGTTTTTTTTATGACTGATTTCCACAAATTTTATAGAAAAGTTGGTGGTTAGAGTGCTTGACTCACAATTTGTAGGTTATGGGTTTTAGTCTCCGTCCCACCAAACATGCTCGCCCTTTTAACCGTTGAGGCGTTACAATGGTTCGGTCAATCCCGCTATTCATTGGTGAAAGGGTAGCCCAAGAGTTGGCGGTGGGTGTTGACTAGCCGCCTTTTCTTTATGTTTATCATTACTAAATTAGAACGGCTTATGGATCCTTAAGGGAAATTCAAAACAAACCACACAGAGTAGTATTGTAATAACTGTGATTGTCACACACAAATAGAGGTCGCTTTCTTTACGTCAGCATGTTGCCGACCAATAGAGGTGAAATACATAACATTAAGTTAATATTATTAAAATAGTACTTTAATATACTATTACCACAGTTTAAATGAGTAAGTTTTTGTTCTTAGAGCATTTGTTACTATCCTTTGTTTAATAACAATAACTTCATTAACGGCTGTAATTACCATCTTTCAAAATAACAAATTTGCTTTTTACGACCTATATCTTCATTACTTCTAGAAACACATTTAGTATCTTAAGTTTTTTTGTGATAATTTTATCCTGAACCTATCACGAAATCTTGACCACTCTCGAAGAGCCTTCGATGTTGTACGTTATTCAGTGATAAGAAACTATAGGTGATTTCCCTGAAAACATGTTTTCGACATTTAGTCCATGCAGCGCGGGAAGGTTATATGTCCACACATAAACAATACTTTAAAATCACAGTGTACTCATTGTTATTAATTTGACACGAGTGCTTATGGACGTAGGAAATCAAGCGTAATGTGATCTCACAATAAGTTCGTTTCTGTAAACAGTGTTTTTCTCTACTTATTATTGGTAACTGTAATTTTATTTATATTTTATAGAACACATATGTTAGAGTATCTTTTGCACGTGGTAATAACGAACATGCTGTGAAAACTGTTTAACTCAGTTAAGATATTCGTTATTCGCTAACTACTTTGGGAAAATATTAACGAAACAGTTCTTCTCGATGTTAGCACACATAGCTTCTATGTATATCTAACTTACAGTTGTAACCTCTATGTATACCTAACTTACAGTTGTAACCTCTATGTGTACCTAACTTACAGTTGTAACCTCTATGCATACCTAACTTACAGTTGTAACCTCTATGTATACCTAACTTACAGTTGTAGTTTCTACGTACACCTAACTTACAGTTGTAACCTCTATGCATACCTAACTTACAGTTGCAACCTCTATGTATACCTAACTTACAGTTGTAGTTTCTACGTACACTTACCTTACAGTTGTAACCTCTATGTATACCTAACTTCACAATTTAGAACGTTAAACGTTCTACAAACTTTATAAAATAATTTCGTATCAACAACAATATTCTCAATTTGATAAAAGTGTAGTTTCCAAATATATATTCCAAATCTTTATTAATAACTCACTTGTATCATGACATATTATGGTGATGGACATTTGACATCCAATAGTTTACAGGTATTTTCAAGCTACATTTCCCACAAGTGTTGAACGTGTATGAGCTAAACTTAGACGAGTTGGTAAGTTATGACAACAGGTTTTGAAAATGCTCCTTAAGCTAAACCACACGTTATGGTATTATATATATATATTTGAAACGTAGAACGAAAGAGATTACAGATAACTGGAAAACTCAACGTTTCGGGTAGTTTAACAGCGCATTTTAGTATTTTACGACAAACGTAATAATTTATAAAACCTTACTATGAAAAGCAAGTCATTTTACAAAGCTTGAAAACAGTTCTTAATGACTACGGAATGGTTTATGGGTAACAGACTCAGCTCGTGCAGCAGCTGGTCTTGGGTTCTTAAACGGCCCGCACATTTCTCGTTATTGCTTTATACTGCCAATTACAATGATGCTCTAAGACTCCTGATAAGTCTTAAGAACGGACACTGTTTCTTAAGCTCAGATATTGGGTTATAAACATTTTAAGACATTCCTAAATGATGTGTGATTAAATGTTTGTTTGTCCCTACTTACATTTCTCGATATATCTATCATTAACTGATAGAACAACTTACAGTAGCATGTATATTGAAAATGGTACAGGACACTAAACGTATGTTGATAACTGTGTTTGAAATCTAGAACATTCGTTTCAGTTGCTAATAAATATTCTTTTCCAAGTCAGAAGAAACGACTCGTACAGCATTCATTCATCCATTTCATCAGTTCAAGTTTGAAACTGTTACTTTGTTGGTGTCAGCTTGTTACCACGTATCTGTAACTAAGAAAATGTGTTTATTATCATTTTGTCTAAACCTTATTATTAGAAATTATGTAAATTATTCTCACTTTATTTCAACAATTTACAAAAAATAACTTAGTTCCACGTCCCTACAGAGTAAGTCGGCGCACACAGCGACGTGTAATTATCCTGTATATTTGGTTCACGATCAGTTCCTGACTGTTCAAGTGTTTGAGTTTCCTCGAGTAAACTTATCGTTGGAAGGATACACAAAGTTTTCCAATATTTACAGAGACATATGGTTAAATGATGTAGAACAAAAGGACACAAAATTCAAAGAAAAGCCAAAAGTTTGGTTTTGTTTGAGTTTCATACAAAGCTACTTAAGGGCTATGTGCGCTAGCCGTCCCTAATTTAGCTGCGTAAGATTAGAGGGGAGCAGCTAGTCATCACCACCCACCGCCAAATCGTGGGCTACCCTTTTCCCAACGAATAGTAGGATTAACCATCACTTTATAATGCCCCTACGACTGAAAGGGCGAGCATGTTTGATGCGATGGGGTGGGGATTCGAAGAGTCGAGTGCCTTAACCACCTGGCCGTGCTGGGCCAACAACACGAAAAGCGAACCTCAATTCAAAGTCACGCAAAGCAAATGTTACGGTTACGAAAGAGAATCTTCTACCCCAAACTCAAATTTCTTGCCAATAATAGTTAGAATGACTCTATGTTTCTGTCAAGTAGAAAAATGCAAAGCTTTGTCATTTCTTGATCTAATTGAGAAATAAATAGCTTTGGACTTTTTCGACTGATGTATATGATATCGGGTTATACATCAACTTAGTCTAATTCTGCCTAAAAGAAGTTTTATTTTCTGATGTGTCATAAGATTGAATCGGGTATACATGCACCTCACGCTCGATATTATTGGCGCACAAAAATATAGTCAATACAAATTGAACAAAGGTTTCATTAATTAATTTACTCTAATCCTGCTTAAAGAAAATTTCAAGTGATCCAGCCACTGTTAAGCACTGCCTAAATCGTCCAGAATATCACGGATTGGGAGAAAACTTTGAATTTCTAAAACTAATAAAACAGCCAGTTCTTCATAACAATTATGAGCGAATTAGTTGTCCTCTCTATAGAAAATATTTTGGAATGTTATTTCTAGGGCAATGAAATGACTGTAAGTATTTTTTTTTAATTTTACGCAAAGCTACACGAGGGCTATCTGCGCCAGCCATTCCTAATTTGGAAGTCAGCTGGTCATCACCACCCACCGCAAACTCGTGGGCTACACTTTTACCAACGAATAGTGGGCTTGACTGTCACGTTATAACACCTCACGGATAAAAGGGCGAGGAAGCATGTTTGACACGATAGGGATTCGAACCCGTGCCTCTAATTGCTTCGCCACCCCTGGCCTTGTCGTTAATATTGGAAGACTACTAGGCACATTACACCTTTTAATGTTCAAAACATAACAAATCAACGATTGGTACACTTCAATCACATCTGCAGGGATTCGAATATAATGATTTCGGATTCTAACGAGACATACGGAGAAAACTAATAGTTAATTAATTAATTTTCATTAGGTTTAAGTACAATATCAGATACTCATATGATAAAACTAATATTACTCACTAACTTGTATCTATGTTTATAGAGAATAATTACCGTTTCACTTTCCTAGTCTCTATTGTTTGTTAACTTAAAAAAAAATACTTGTTTGTTTTTCGAATTTCGCACAAAGCTACTCGAGGGCTATCTGTGCTAGCCGTCCCTAATTTTGCAATGTAAGACTAGAGGGAAGGCAGCTAGTCATCATCACCAACCGCCAACTCTTGGGTTACTCTTTTACCAACGAATAGTGGGATTGACCGTAACATTATAACGCCCTCACGGCTAAAAGGGTGAGCATGTTTGGTGCGACCGGGATTCCAATCCGCGACCCTCGGATTACGAGTCGAACGCCTCAACACATTTGGTCATGCCGAGCCGTAAAGAAAATACATAAAGAACAGAATATCTCACTTATGAAAACCATCAATTTCTTTTTAATTGTAACTTCAGCCGCAAAGTTTTATTTTGTACGTAATAACATATATAGCATGTCACAGCACAGACGCTCAAACTCTTTAATGGTCAATAGAAGGTTACCTCTTAAAACACTTTTCATTAAATAGTCTAAATATAAGTGTTGACTCTACCTGCGGTTACTTACGTTTAATTAATTACATTAAATTATTTTTAAGTTTTTGCATCAAAATTCTAAAGTGTGATTTGAACCAAATTTAGCAAAATTTGTCTGAAACACAAAAAGTGTAATTTTCCCAAATCTCTTGATAGCCTTGCTTATTATAGAGAGTTAGTACAACTAATTATGTTATTAGGAAGATTAGACAAACCAGCATGTAATATGTTTTCGCGCTCTTTCTTCCAATATATATTTAACTCTTGTTGCTCGATTTAATGAATTTTTTCATAACTCACTCATTGCTTGACGAAAATGCACTCTCACTGACTATGATCTGGCATTTATGGCCAGGTTGTTGACTTACAAGTCGAGAGTCGTGGGTTCGAATCATTATCCCACTAATCATGTTTGCCCATTTTAGTCCTGAGGGCATTATAATGTGATGTTAAATCCTGCTATTCGTTGGTAAAAGAATAGTCAAAAGTTGACGGAGGGTAATGATGGATTACTGCCTTGTCTTACACTGCTAAATTTGGGACAGCTAGCGCAGATAGCTTTCGTGTAGCTTTGCTGTGCCACCGTGGGAAAAAAACAGTGAGGTTAAAATCGGCAAAACTCTATTTAATGAATAGGTTAATTAAAGTATCTTCAAATCAAGATATTTTAAGAAAATAATTTTAAATTGTAACATTAATTTAAAAAATATGTTTTTAAAGACAAATGAAACTACTATAGTAATTTGCACGTGTTATTCATATAATTTCAACATGAATAATTATTTTATTTGGATCTGCTCTTCGCTACACGTTAAGGATCAACTGGAACAATTTGGGAGTTACTTAAAAAAAAGCTTTGAAATTTGATTCAAGGATGGGTTGTTAGGTTAAAAGGCAGGTTCAACTATAAAGTCAGTTAATTTGGGGTTGGGTGGTACATTCACTTATCACTTCAGAATTGAGTTCCTAAACAACTTTGTTGGAATATCCAAAGATATGTCCATGAATATATCCCGGTGGTTCTTTACTATGAAATTAATTTACGATAATACAGACTGATATGGCATGGCCAGGTGGGTTACGGCGTTCGACTCGTAACCTGGGGGTCGGGGGTTGGAATACCTTTCACACCAAACATGCTATTATTTTCAGCGGGACGTTATGATGTGATGACCAATCCCACTATTCGTTGGTAAAGAGTAGCCCAAGAGTTGGCGGTGGGTGGTAATAACTAGCTGCCCCTTCCCTCTAGTCTTACACTGCTGAATTAGGGACGGCTAGCGCAGATAGTCCTGGAGTAGCTTTGCGCGAAATTCCAAAAAACAAACAAACAAACAAACATTTATGAAAACGTTTCATCATATGTTTTTATATTTTACCTTATTACATTAGGATGAGGGCGATTATGGAAAAGCTTGGCCTAAATATTCACGTAACAAAATTTAAGATTAACCATGGAATGATCGTATGAGTTTACACAAGCTTCGATTTTACTTTTAGAACTATCTCCTTTTAAATTTTGTTTCTTGAATGAGATAAAATCCTTATAGCCTGCTCTTTAGTTATTTTAGGCTTTTCGTTTACTGAACGATTTAAGAAAAAATTATAGTTTAATTCCCCGTGAGAAAAGCTACATAATCTGAATACATCGAATATGTCATTCACTTAATACCACAAAATGCTTCATAAAGTTCAAATATTTTACTTTATCGAACACTAGAGATTTTACAGCTAATTTCCATGTTGTTTGTTTTGTTTGTTTTTTTAATTTCGCACAAAGCTACTCGAGCTAGCTGTCCCTACTTTTGCAGTGTAAGATTAGAGGAAAGGCAGCTAGTCATCACCACCCACCGCCACCTCTTGGGCTACTCTTTTACCAACGAATAGTGGGATTGACCGTCATATTATAACGCCACACGGCTGAAAGGGCGAGCATGTTTGGCGCGACCGGGATGCGAACCCGCGACCCTCAGATTACGAGTCGCACGCCTTAACACGCTTGGCCATGCCGGGCCCACCATGTTGTTATCTGGATAACTTTCACTAAATAATATCGAATAAGAACATCTTCACAGGAACGGGATATTCCAGTCTGTGGGTCCCCCGGCATGGCCAGATGCGTTTGACGTGTAATAATTCAATAAGTTTAAGAGATTTAGTAATTTTCAATATTACTGAGAATAAGAAAAATTACAAAAAAATATCTGATATTTCAGGTTAGTAAGAATTCATAAGGTTAATAAATCATCTAATAATATAAATTAGGGCCCGGCATGGCCAAGTAGGTTAAGGTGTGCGACTCGTAATCTGAGGGTCGCGGGTTCGAATCCCGGCCGCACTAGACACGCTCGCCCTTTCAGCCGTGGGGGCGATATAAAGTGTTGCTCAATCCCATTATTCGTTTGTAAAAGAGTAGCCCAAGAGTTGGCGGTGGGTGGTGATGACTAGCTGCCTTTCCTCTAGTCTTACTTACACTAAGTTAGGGACGGCTAGCGCAGATAGCCCAGGTGTAGCTATGCACGAAATTCAAAACAAACCGGATGCTTGTTTTCATATAGTTTTCAAAACTCAGGCGAAAATACTTCTGTGTTTGAAAATAATAATATATATCAAGATACTACCGTTAAGGTTTAGACGAAGTTACACGCGTTGAACGAGTCTATTTCATTATCGATAAAATTCATGAGTAATTTAAATTCAGATTAGAAAACAAAACAAAACGGAATGCGTTTAGATACCACAAGCAATTTCTCGTGCTCAAGAAACCTCTGCAATAATAATACATTAATATGTAATTCATATAGAATATTGATTCGAATATTGATGCTGGGAAAACGTACATCGGAACAACCATAAATAAAATAATGTAAACATATATGGAGTACAATATTGTGCATGAAAGATAGATAGACAGAAAGAGCTTCAAATCTATCTATGTTTTGTCGCTTAAGTAAAACAACTAACGATGTGGAACAAACAACACTATAGGATCTAGCAATAAACCAAAGGAAATAACTCATAAAATAATTTTTTATGGTTCGGGAGATTCTATAGAAAATGGTAGGTGACTAGGCTTAGCTATTAATAGAAACGTATGTAATACTTAACACTCGATGTATTTTAGCGTTGTAAATCTATGGCTGTCCTTCCGCTGTACCTTTGGTGTTGAGCTAAAGACCTCGTCACCAGGTGGCGTACAGTCCAAATGCTATTATGTGCAGAGAGATGTGTAACAAAATGCAACCAACATCTCTGTGATGTAATGCCGCAGTTCAGATAAGTAATGGTTTATGGCGTGTATTAGATATATTAATTTTTTCGTTTGACCAGAGCAGTTACGAAACAAGTTATAGATTTTTGCTTGGCAATGTAACATTTAATAATTATTTCTTTTCTAGTTTTTGAGTTGTATAATATATTAGAACCTTTGACGAAACTTTTCATTAGTATCCAGCATCGAAACTACAAGTTTGCCCTCCCAGTCCATGGGTTTATAATGTTAAAATTTGGGATTTCCTAACTCGCTGTGAGTAGAGCATAATGGTGTTTCTCAATGATAAACAAAAATAAATGCTGTTTTGAATTAAGCACAAAGCTACACAATGGGGTATCTGTGCTCTGCCCACCACGGGTATCGAAACCCGGTTTTTAGCGTTGTAAGCCCGCAGACATACCGCTGAGCCACTGGGGAGGCAACAAAAATAAACGAACAATCTATAAGATCTTTTTACTGATAAACTTTCAAAGGTATTGTTAAACAGCTAATTATTATACTCTATTACGTATTATAATATCTACTCGATAAACCCTAAGTTTATTAACACACGTATTATAATTTGAAATAGACTAAATCTGAGTTAAATAGTAATTTGGATTTTGAAATTAAATAAATGTAAATATGCATCCATTTTCTGATATTTGCCAACAGAAATGATACATACAGTTTTCTTTCTTAACATAAATATACTTTAATATACACATAATAATACAATTTATAATAACGGTTATGTAGTGTTTTCGTAAAAATATTAACGTCGGATGTTAATCCACTGAAAGATAAACAGTTTGCAATGTTCGAAATCTATAAACGTTTCTTGTCATATATCTGTAGTTTCTCGATTAACAAGCGTTAATCACTGTTATAACTTTCGAAGCTTATAATATAGTAACTGTATCAAACCAACAATAATATACTGTCTTTTGGTGTGACGGCTTATGAACTTCAGGGCCTCTTCTCGAAAGCTTAGTTGGCAACAATATTTCACTCACTAGTACTTTACAGCACACATATCGAACATTGTTGATTCTTACACTCGAGAATCTTCTACAAATTTATGAAATAGTCTAGTATTTCGCAATACACGATTAACAGTACAAGTTACATGCATTTCTAAATACATATGTAACTGAAACAAACGTCGATATTAAAGTAAATACACAATAATAAACCCGTGTAACACAGCCCCAGAATCACTGTTTCTTCTACAACATGGTATTTTACAATAAAACAACATTTTGTAAACGTTAACTAAAACGAGTTTATTTATCTCCTTTTTCTCATCATTCGCTAATGGTTTTAAACCGCTAGACTGAACAAACAAATATCTCTTACCTCAGACCTTATACTTGAGTAACATGGTTAATTGATTGGCTGTATGAGACCCTAGCGGTGGTTCGTGCAACGTTGTGGTAAAAGAGTGCTTTCTTGTCCAACACAAGTAACGTTACTTAATACGTACATTATTGATTGCCATCAGGTAAGTCAACAGAAATCTCAATTAGCGCTGTTGCTTAATTTAATGATAGTAGAAAGTTTAATAAACAATGGAATACATTGGACTTGTAAACGTTTCAGGATTGAAAGTAGTTAGTTATAGTCTGTCTGGTCTTTTAACGTGTTATTTACACGTGACAAATGTAAATTACTGTGTTGTTTTTTTTTAGTAATAGAATTGTGTAAGCTGTTTTATGTTCTCATGCAATGATTTTCTATTGTCATCAAACAACCAAATATCAGTATATACTCTTTAATGTTAAAATAATTTACTATACAGTAAATAAGGCCCGTTCGACTCGTAATCTGAGAGTCGCGGGTTCGTATCCCGGTCGTACTAAACGTTCTCGCCCTTTCAGCCCTGAGGGCCTTATAATGTGTCGGTCAATCACACTATTTGTTAGTAAAAGAGAAGCCCAAGAGTTTGTGGTGGGTTGTGATGCCCAGCTGCCTTCTTTCTAGTCTTACACTGCTAAATTAGGGACGGCTAGCGCAGATAGCCCTCGAGTAGCTTTGCGCGAAATTGAAAACAAACAAAAACCAAACCCAAACTAAACTATAAGATAAACATAAAAAAAAAACTGAGGGTCGCGGGTTCGCATCCCCGTCACACCAAACATGCTCGCCTTTGAAATCGTGGGGGCGTTATAATATGATCATCATTCCCACTATTGGTTGGTAAAAGAGTAGCCCAAGAGTTGGAAGTTGGTGGTGATGACTAGTTGCCTTCCCTCTAGTCTTACACTGCTAACTTAGGGACAGCTAGCGCAGATACCCCTCGAGTAGCTTTGTGCGAAATCCAAAAGGAACCTTTATTAAGCATCCTCTATCACACACGACTTATCTTTACACACTTTAAAGGATACATTTTTCTCTTTGTCCATTTTCCGACTGGAAAAGTGAAACTACTGGTTATTAATTTTTTTCCAGTTTAATATGAAGAATCAGAAGTTCGAACGATTTTTCAACGTGATTTCTCTTTTTAAGCTTTTAGAGGTTCAAGACAGAGAGTTCCCTTGTGAGAGAACGGTAAGTTAATGGATTTACGACGTTAAAATCAGGTGTTTGATTCCCCTAGGTAAATAAGGTACATATTCCCACGTGGGTTTGCTACAAGAAAACACACACACACGAACAATATAAAGGGAACCAATCAGCGGAGATAAATGAACACTTTATTAAAACAAAATAGAATTTACACAGAAACGTTAAATACAGTGCTTACCGCACTCAGAGGAAATACAAAACTACTGAAACCAAATATTTCACAGATAGACTCAACAATTTGGTGATGAGACTGAACATCCCTCAGGAAGCAAAAGAAAAACAACTTAAGAAGTTGTCATCATTTATAGCTGACTAGTCATATATGGACAAATATTCCTCTAGGAAATCGAACACTCCCAAGTGGTCATCCATAGGTCAGTGTGTGTACCAATGGAAAAACAGAAACATATAGCTTACAAACAATCCATAGATAACCAAGACAATCATCATAACTACAGGTCGATTACGGATTGAACACGAGTAACTTAGCGGACATTTAAAAAGTTATTCCTCAAATTTATATTTACTATAAAACTAGAGGAATGGTATATATCACATAACTAATAAAGAAAAGTTTACTTTGTTTTCGACAGTTCTGAAGATAGTTTTTATGTATTATAATTTAAATCGGACAAGTCTCCAATTTGTTTCTCAGAACGGCTCATATGGGTATTATCACTTTTATTGATAATGATAGAACAACGTTTTGACCTTCCTAGGTCATCTTCAGATTAAGAAAGATAGAGTTTGAATGTGACCGTTGACGAACACATGTCTTAAGGACGAGAGTATAAACGGGTACAGGATTGTAGGCGGCGTTGCAGGTGGATGTTGGGTTATTAAATAGTACAGGTATAACGGTGTTCCTTTATACTAGTTTAATTTTGGTTTTAATTACTGTATAAGTAGGTAGGGCTTCTTTGATTTCGCGTTTGTTTATATTTGTTTCCCTACTTAATATCTGGGTGTTTTCTATGATTATGTTGTGTTTATTTGACTTGCAGTGTTCAAAAACGTGTGACGGTGACTTTTTATGTTCTTTGAATCTAGTTTTCATTTTTCTACTTGTTTCTCCAATATAGAAGTCGTGGCAGTTATCACATTGTATTTTATAAATAATGTTGGTGTGGTGTTTGTCAGTGTAGTTTTTACATAGTATAGACCTCCGTTTTGTGTCTGGTTTTTGAATAAATTTAGTATTAACTGGAATGTCATATTTTGTTACTAGTTTTTGCCAAATGCTGGTTAGTTGTCTGCTGATGTCGGGAATATATGGTATACAGCAGTATATGGTTTCGTGACTTTTTGATTCGTGAGATATATTTACTTTTGTTGGTTGATTTTGCTTTCTGTCTAGGTGTGTGCGTATAATGTTTTCTACGGTTTGTGGAGGAAACTTATTGATGTTGATGAAGTATTGTTTTATTTTGTCTAATTCATCATTAATTTTATCTGGTGAGCATAGTTTTATGGCTGTATTTATTTGGTTTTTTAGTATGTTGAGTTTTTGTTTTGTTTCATGTGCTGAGTCCCAAGGAATGTATAGTCCAGTATGGGTGATTTTTCGGTGGATTTCTGTTTTGAATTGTGTATCGGTTCTTGTAATTTTGAGGTTAAGAAATGATATTTGATTGCTTTCTTCTTGTTCACATGTGAAGTTGATGTTGGGATGTATAGAGTTTATGTGATTGGAAAAATTAAATATGTGTTCTGTAGATGTGAATCCCGCAATCGTGTCATCTACATATGTGTACCAGTATAGTGGTGGATGTAATCCTGTGTTAACTGCTTGTGTTTCAACTTGTGTCATAAAAATATTGGCTAGAACTGGTGATACTGGGTTGCCCATGCTTAGGCCATTTGGTAGTATATAGTTGTGGTTGTTGAACATGAAGTTTGTCTTTATCGTAGTGAACTCTATGAGGGTTGCTAATTGGTTACTGGGAATGTCTATAGTTGGGTTAGGGTCTCGGATATAGAGTTCTAAGGGCATCTTACAGGCTTCAGTGGTTGGAACTTCTGTAAAGAAGGATATAACATCGAAACTGTCCATTAAGGCTTTATGATTAAGTTGATTTAGATTAGACTTGAAATTAAAAGAGTCTTTGATGAATGAGCTGGCTGATGTTACATATTTGGATAATGCCCATGCTATGTATTTACCAAGATTGTAATTAAACGATTCATATGTGGACATTCCGATATTCAGTTACACAACCACTTTCAAACATGTGGTCAGCTTTTGGTCAGCTACCTCTTTCTTTTTTTGTGAACCTGAAAATGGTCTAAAAAGGTCAAAACGTTGCTCTATACTTATCAATAAAAGTGATAATACCCACATCAGCCATTCTGAGATACATTTTTATTTCAAATGGGTTTCTCGTCATTAAGAAGTCTCTAATTTATTATGTAAGTATTACAATTTCAACTGGCCATAAATTATAATTTTATTTGAACGTTTATCGAATGTCGATATTCATCAGATTTGTTTTAGTTGATTGATACACGAAATTTTCTTTCTTAACACAAATATATTTTAACAAAAAATAATATAATTTATAATAACGGTTATTGAAAATAACAATTTATATAAAAAGGTTATACAAACTTACAAATAATATTGACTCTTCTACCTGGTTTGGAACTGAATATTTTACCGACAGTTCACGGTGAGCGAATTAATTCTTTGTTGATATACAGGAACAATTCATTTGACGGAAAGCTAGCCCGCTCTATTCTCAAGTGGCCTCACGCAATTTACAAGTTTGCTTTCACTGAGAAAGATATCTAATGTTCTCGTAGAAATACTTCCATCCGATGTTAATTCTCTGAAGTTGAACGATTTGTAATCTTCGAAATATATAAACATTCCCGATCAAATGTCTGTAGTTTTTAGATTAATAGATGTTCGTCGCAGTTATAGCTTCCGATGTTTATAATATGCTACCTGTAGCAAACCACCAACATACACTGTCTCTTGGCACATCGTTTATTAGCTTTATAAGAGACAATCGCAGCACATATTTAACACAATAAGTTATATGTATTTCCACATACATATTCAACTACCACAAACATAGGTATTAATATAAATACATAATAATAAATCTGTTACATAACTAAATATCTATTTGTTATAAGTTATAAATGTTTTCATTGAAATTTTACATCATTGTCGAGTGTACATTTGGAAGAGGTTTTAACCTAATACCATGAAAACAATAGTTCGTACTTAAAAACGTCATTGTTCAATAACTGTCATGAAAATTTTTTTCATAAAAAAACTCTAATTTCAATTACAATATGTAACTAAATTTTCGATAAACAAGCAACCTAAGGTTTTATAACACAATAATTTTAATATTCTCCAAGGAGGCGGTGTTAAGTTAGAATGATGGAAATATAACACCAGCTGTTATTGGTATTTCACTACCTCTTCAAAAATATTGATTTCGTAATAATATATCAAACTGCACATAACGTAGCTGTGAATGAACAGCATGAATCTGACCTTATTTTGTTCTTTTTACAAAGTGCACACGCGTCTTATGTTCAATAGATCATCGGAAAACAATGAAGTGAAATGGAAAAGAACATCAGTAGAGATAATATTTACTTAAGCTGCTTAGTAAACGTCACAATCAACACATCAAGTGTAACAGAGCAATCATTAGACAGTGTGGACTGCTTTATGAATCATGACTTTGACCACAAGTCATGGAACAAAGAGTCTTAGTCTCAAATCCACGTGGCACCTGCAAGTCACAAAACGATCAGTATTTATGATTAAAATGCTGACTTTACATGTGCGATGTCACTCTGTTTTGTCACTTTGTTATCTACTTCATGTCCAGTGTTACTTTGTTGTGTACTTGATATGCTGTGTCACTGTGTTATCTACTTCATGTCCAGTGTTACTTTCTTGTGTACTTGAGGTGCCGTGTCACTGTGTTATCTACTTCATGTTCAGTGTTACTTTGTTATGTACTTGATATGCTGTGTCACTGTGTTATCTACTTCATGTCCAGTGTTACTTTGTTGTGTACTTGATATGCTGTGTCACTGTGTTATCTACTTCATGTCCAGTGTCACTGTGTTATCTACTTCATGTCCAGTGTTACTTTGTTATGTACTTGATATGCTGTGTCACTGTGTTATCTACTTCATGTCCAGTGTCACTGTGTTATCTACTTCATGTCCAGTGTTACTTTGTTGTGTACTTGATATGCTGTGTCACTGTGTTATCTACTTCATGTCCAGTGTTACTTTGTTATGTACTTGATATGCTGTGTCACTGTGTTATCTACTTCATGTCCAGTGTTACTTTGTTGTGTACTTGATATGCTGTGTCACTGTGTTATCTACTTCATGTCCAGTGTTACTTTGTTGTGTACTTGATATGCTGTGTCACTGTGTTATCTACTTCATGTCCAGTGTTACTTTGTTGTGTACTTGATATGCTGTGTCACTGTGTTATCTACTTCATGTCCAGTGTTACTTTGTTGTGTACTTGATATGCTGTGTCACTGTGTTATCTACTTCATGTCCAGTGTTACTTTGTTGTGTACTTGATATGCTGTGTCACTGTGTTATCTACTCATGTCCAGTGTTACTTTGTTGTGTACTTGATATGCTGTGTCACTGTGTTATCTACTTCATGTCCAGTGTTACTTTGTTGTGTACTTGATATGCTGTGTCACTGTGTTATCTACTTCATGTCCAGTGTTACTTTGTTGTGTACTTGATATGCTGTGTCATTGTGTTATCTACTTCATGTCCAGTGTTACTTTGTTGTGTACTTGAGGTGCTGTGTCACTGTGTTATCTACTTCATGTCCAGTGTTACTTTGTTATGTACTTGATATGCTGTGTCACTGTGTTATCTACTCATGTCCAGTGTTACTTTGTTGTGTACTTGATATGCTGTGTCACTGTGTTATCTACTTCATGTCCAGTGTTACTTTGTTGTGTACTTGATATGCTGTGTCACTGTGTTATCTACTTCATGTCCAGTGTTACTTTGTTGTGTACTTGATATGCTGTGTCACTGTGTTATCTACTTCATGTCCAGTGTTACTTTGTTGTGTACTTGATATGCTGTGTCACTGTGTTATCTACTTCATGTCCAGTGTTACTTTGTTGTGTACTTGATATGCTGTGTCACTATGTTATCTACTTCATGTCCAGTGTTACTTTGTTGTGAACTTGAGGTGCTGTGTCACTGTGTTATCTACTTCATGTCCAGTGTTACTTTGTTATGTACTTGATATGCTGTGTCACTGTGTTATCTACTTCATGTCCAGTGTTACTTTGTTGTGTACTTGATATGCTGTGTCACTGTGTTATCTACTTCATGTCCAGTGTTACTTTGTTGTGTACTTGAGGTGCCGTGTCACTGTGTTATCTACTTCATGTCCAGTGTTACTTTGTTGTGTACTTGATATGCTGTGTCACTGTGTTATCTACTTCATGTCCAGTGTTACTTTGTTGTGTACTTGATATGCTGTGTCATTGTGTTATCTACTTCATGTCCAGTGTTACTTTGTTGTGTACTTGAGGTGCTGTGTCACTGTGTTATCTACTTCATGTCCAGTGTTACTTTGTTATGTACTTGATATGCTGTGTCACTGTGTTATCTACTTCATGTCCAGTGTTACTTTGTTGTGTACTTGATATGCTGTGTCACTGTGTTATCTACTCATGTCCAGTGTTACTTTGTTGTGTACTTGATATGCTGTGTCACTGTGTTATCTACTTCATGTCCAGTGTTACTTTGTTGTGTACTTGATATGCTGTGTCACTGTGTTATCTACTTCATGTCCAGTGTTACTTTGTTGTGTACTTGATATGCTGTGTCACTGTGTTATCTACTTCATGTCCAGTGTTACTTTGTTGTGTACTTGATATGCTGTGTCACTGTGTTATCTACTTCATGTCCAGTGTTACTTTGTTGTGTACTTGATATGCTGTGTCACTGTGTTATCTACTTCATGTCCAGTGTTACTTTGTTGTGTACTTGATATGCTGTGTCACTGTGTTATCTACTTCATGTCCAGTGTTACTTTGTTGTGTACTTGATATGCTGTGTCACTGTGTTATCTACTTCATGTCCAGTGTTACTTTGTTGTGTACTTGATATGCTGTGTCACTGTGTTATCTACTTCATGTCCAGTGTTACTTTGTTGTGTACTTGAGGTGCTGTGTCACTGTGTTATCTACTTCATGTCCAGTGTTACTTTGTTATGTACTTGATATGCTGTGTCACTGTGTTATCTACTTCATGTCCAGTGTTACTTTGTTGTGTACTTGATATGCTGTGTCACTGTGTTATCTACTTCATGTCCAGTGTTACTTTGTTGTGTACTTGAGGTGCCGTGTCACTGTGTTATCTACTTCATGTCCAGTGTTACTTTGTTGTGTACTTGATATGCTGTGTCACTGTGTTATCTACTTCATGTCCAGTGTTACTTTGTTGTGTACTTGATATGCTGTGTCACTGTGTTATCTACTTCATGTCCAGTGTTACTTTGTTGTGTACTTGATATGCTGTGTCACTGTGTTATCTACTTCATGTCCAGTGTTACTTTGTTGTGTACTTGATATGCTGTGTCACTGTGTTATCTACTTCATGTCCAGTGTTACTTTGTTGTGTACTTGATATGCTGTGTCATTGTGTTATCTACTTCATGTCCAGTGTTACTTTGTTGTGTACTTGAGGTGCTGTGTCACTGTGTTATCTACTTCATGTCCAGTGTTACTTTGTTATGTACTTGATATGCTGTGTCACTGTGTTATCTACTTCATGTCCAGTGTTACTTTGTTGTGTACTTGATATGCTGTGTCACTGTGTTATCTACTTCATGTCCAGTGTTACTTTGTTGTGTACTTGATATGCTGTGTCACTGTGTTATCTACTTCATGTCCAGTGTTACTTTGTTGTGTACTTGATATGCTGTGTCACTGTGTTATCTACTTCATGTCCAGTGTTACTTTGTTGTGTACTTGATATGCTGTGTCACTGTGTTATCTACTTCATGTCCAGTGTTACTTTGTTGTGTACTTGATATGCTGTGTCACTGTGTTATCTACTTCATGTCCAGTGTTACTTTGTTGTGTACTTGAGGTGCTGTGTCACTGTGTTATCTACTTCATGTCCAGTGTTACTTTGTTATGTACTTGATATGCTGTGTCACTGTGTTATCTACTTCATGTCCAGTGTTACTTTGTTGTGTACTTGATATGCTGTGTCACTGTGTTATCTACTTCATGTCCAGTGTTACTTTGTTGTGTACTTGAGGTGCCGTGTCACTGTGTTATCTACTTCATGTCCAGTGTTACTTTGTTGTGTACTTGATATGCTGTGTCACTGTGTTATCTACTTCATGTCCAGTGTTACTTTGTTGTGTACTTGAGGTGCCGTGTCACTGTGTTATCTACTTCATGTTCAGTGTTACTTTGTTATGTACTTGATATGCTGTGTCACTGTGTTATCTACTTCATGTCCAGTGTTACTTTGTTGTGTACTTGATATGCTGTGTCACTGTGTTATCTACTTCATGTCCAGTGTTACTTTGTTGTGTACTTGATATGCTGTGTCACTGTGTTATCTACTTCATGTCCAGTGTTACTTTGTTGTGTACTTGATATGCTGTGTCACTGTGTTATCTACTTCATGTCCAGTGTTACTTTGTTGTGTACTTGATATGCTGTGTCACTGTGTTATCTACTTCATGTCCAGTGTTACTTTGTTGTGTACTTGATATGCTGTGTCACTGTGTTATCTACTTCATGTCCAGTGTTACTTTGTTGTGTACTTGATATGCTGTGTCACTGTGTTATCTACTTCATGTCCAGTGTTACTTTGTTGTGTACTTGATATGCTGTGTCACTGTGTTATCTACTTCATGTCCAGTGTTACTTTGTTGTGTACTTGAGGTGCCGTGTCACTGTGTTATCTACTTCATGTCCAGTGTTACTTTGTTGTGTACTTGAGGTGCCGTGTCACTGTGTTATCTACTTCATGTTCGGTGTTACTTTGTTATGTACTTGATATGCTGTGTCACTGTGTTATCTACTTCATGTCCAGTGTTACTTTGTTGTGTACTTGATATGCTGTGTCACTGTGTTATCTACTCATGTCCAGTGTTACTTTGTTGTGTACTTGATATGCTGTGTCACTGTGTTATCTACTTCATGTCCAGTGTTACTTTGTTGTGTACTTGATATGCTGTGTCACTGTGTTATCTACTTCATGTCCAGTGTTACTTTGTTGTGTACTTGAGGTGCCGTGTCACTGTGTTATCTACTTCATGTCCAGTGTTACTTTGTTGTGTACTTGATATGCTGTGTCACTGTGTTATCTACTTCATGTCCAGTGTTACTTTGTTGTGTACTTGAGGTGCCGTGTCACTGTGTTATCTACTCATGTTCAGTGTTACTTTGTTATGTACTTTATATGCTGTGTCACTGTGTTATCTACTTCATGTCCAGTGTTACTTTGTTGTGTACTTGATATGCTGTGTCATTGTGTTATCTACTTCATGTCCAGTGTTACTTTGTTGTGTACTTGATATGCTGTGTCACTGTGTTATCTACTTCATGTCCAGTGTTACTTTGTTGTGTACTTGAGGTGCCGTGTCACTGTGTTATCTACTTCATGTTCAGTGTTACTTTGTTATGTACTTTATATGCTGTGTCACTGTGTTATCTACTTCATGTCCAGTGTTACTTTGTTGTGTACTTGATATGCTGTGTCATTGTGTTATCTACTTCATGTCCAGTGTTACTTTGTTGTGTACTTGAGGTGCTGTGTCACTGTGTTATCTACTTCATGTCCAGTGTTACTTTGTTGTGTACTTGAGGTGCCGTGTCACTGTGTTATCTACTTCATGTCCAGTGTTACTTTGTTGTGTACTTGATATGCTGTGTCATTGTGTTATCTACTTCATGTCCAGTGTTACTTTGTTGTGTACTTGATATGCTGTGTCACTGTGTTATCTACTTCATGTCCAGTGTTACTTTGTTGTGTACTTGATATGCTGTGTCATTGTGTTATCTACTTCATGTCCAGTGTTACTTTGTTGTGTACTTGATATGCTGTGTCACTGTGTTATCTACTTCATGTCCAATGTTACTTTGTTATGTACTTGATATGCTGTGTCACTGTGTTATCTACTTCATGTCCAGTGTTACTTTGTTATGTACTTGATATGCTGTGTCACTGTGTTATCTACTTCATGTCCAGTGTTACTTTGTTATGTACTTGATATGCTGTGTCACTGTGTTATCTACTTCATGTCCAGTGTTACTTTGTTATGTACTTGATATGCTGTGTTATTCTGTTGTTTACTTGATGTCTCTATATTCCTCCAAAAGTATGATAATAACATTAACCTGCCTTCCTGCATAGCGTGGTGCTTTTTAGAGCTAGATTTTCTCAAAGTAATACACCTTGTCTCAGCTTAGATTGGCCTAAAATTTGTGGTACCATTTTTTGTCCTTGACAACGTAAACCAACACCAACTGTTCCGTACTTTGATCTAAAAACACCAGATCCTGAGAAACTACCAAATGTTACAGAACCAGCTTTTCAATTTGTGTCAATCGAAATGCTCAACAACACAAGGAACATCTGCAGCACCATCTTGAAACCACATGCTGTAAAATTACTAGTCGTATTTCTTCCAGTACTTTCTGATGGATTTCAGATGGATTCTTTAAAATGTTTCTTTAAAGGCAGAGACAATCTTTGAGAACTTGAACAATACCATTGGTGTTATGTCATCCTAAGTAACAGCAACTACACTACTTGTAAAATGTAACACCGTAATATGATTTTCGTACAGGCTTAAAACAATCCCACCAGTAGATTATCTGTAGTTCTATTATTAATTATTTTATGCATAGCTTCCCATTTTCTTTTCATATTTTTCAATTTATGGTGTAAATGACACTCTGAACATTGTTTCGGTGTTAATTATGAACAGATATTGTCTGCATTCTTTTTTTAGAAAATCCTTTCGATACTATTTCATAATGTGAGTGATCACGACATCAAATTATTGGTTTTGAACGACTTTATTTTAAGGTAAGGGCTTTGAAATTACTATGGTTGTAAATTAGTCGTTTCAGGTGAGGTTAAGTTGTTGATTTCTTAGAATGAGGATATATGGCAAGCTAAATGTGATGCAAAAAAGTTCTTTTAACGATTGCTTTACGAAGAGTGGTTTGTGGTAAGACCCTTACACTAACAGGCCCGTCACACCAAGGGGGAGTTTTAGCCTACACTAGTACCGAGGCAAATCTGCCTTTATTGTTTAATAATTAGTTTTTCTTTTTGCATTATTTTCTTAGATTACAAGCGGATTTTCTTTGTGTTTTTGAATTTCGCACAAAGCTACTCGAGGGCTATTTGCGCTAGCCGTACCTAATTTAGCAGTGTAAGACTAGAGAGAAGGCAGCTAGTCATCACCACCCACTGCCAACTCTTGAGCTACTCTTTTACCAACAAAATAGTGAAATGGATCGCGATATAATAACGCCCCCAAGGTTGAAAGAGTGAGTTCGTTTGGTGATGTGGGGTTTGAACCTGCGACCCTCAGTTTATTAATTGAGCTCTCGAACAACCTGGCCATACCTAGTAAATCGTATAAGTAAAATATACTAAAATCACAGTAATTTTTAGAATTTTTCCCGTTACGTGCCAACCGAGAAACTGTTTTTTCCAAAAACAATATTTTTCGACTAAATCTCCATATTTGTTTCTATTTATCTATATAAATTCGCAAAGATGAGAGTGAATCATTTGTCGATGACGTACTGACAGACGTTTCTCCTTCCCTCTCTCAGTGGCACAGCGGCATGTCCGCGCACTCACACCGTTAAGACACTCGACACGTAATCCGAGGGTTGCGGGTTCGAATCCCGCTCACACCAAACATGCTCGCCCTTTCAGCCGTGAGGGCGTTATAAGTGATGGTCAATCCCACTATTCGTTGATAAAAGAGTATCTCGAGAGTTGGCGGTGGGCGGTGATGACTAGCTGCCTTCCCTTTAGTCTTACACTGCTAAATTAGGGACAGCTACCGCAGATATCCCTCGTGTAACTTTGTCGCGAAATTCAAAACAAACAAAACTGGGTTTGTATACCCGTTGTAGACAGAGCTTATTCAGCCCACTACGAAGCTTTGTGCCCAATTCCAAACAAAACTACACGCATTTATTTCTTTGCCTTAAACTTTGTCAGATAAATGATTTAACCATAATCTTTTTACGATTAATTATTTTATTGTATGGCATCATTTGTGTAATATTCAAAGGGATCTGCTGGTGGACTCTGAATGATAAAGATTCCTACTTTGTTCATGGATTAAGAAAAATGCATATCATTTTTTTTCTATCTTCTTTAAACTTTTAATTGGAATTATGCACAAGGTTGCACACTGAACTATCTGTCCTCTGCCCACCATTGGTATCGAAACTCGGTTCATAGTAGATATTTCTTTTTAAAACCTTGTCCTTTACCATAAAACTGAGCTGAGGTGTTCCACCACACCTTCTACTGATATATTTCTAATCTTTATCTAGCTGTATTAAGATTCAGATCTTGGAAATACCTATATCTGTAATCGAAAACATAACCTTTAAACGACGTTAGGTGTCAAAGTTTACGTATATTTGCATAAAAATAAATAAACTTTTATGATTTTAAATTTTCCTGAAGCTGTAGTGCAATTGAGATGACGTTTTAATCTATTTATATCAATTTCGAACAAACAATTTTTATTAATAAAAAGAAATGGTTGTCTTGTTTTTCTAATTCTCAAATAGAAACTGAAACATACACGTGAATAAAAGCCAAATTACTGAATAACATTATTATATGTCGTAGAAACTTGTAATGTCATTATACGATTTAAAAAACCTACACTATGCCAAATCACTTGATAAATCATATATCTCGTATAGCTAATATGAAATCAAACACAGTTGTTTCGAAATGCTCTGACCAAAACGTTAACATTTTAGAAAGCTAGAAATAACGGTGTTGTGTTTCCTAAACGTGGGAAAATAAATACATTTGAAATATATGTCTTTTCAAGCAATAATTCAAAAAAGATGATTTCTTTAATTGAGATATACCAACGTTACATAC